>NW_017257354.1:394379-409617 GCF_001594055.1 Mycetomoellerius zeteki | reverse complement strand
CTGCTGAACGCAGCTATTGTCTGCTGAGATAGGACCATTCTTCTAGATCTAAAAGTATGATCCAATCAGCTCGAAGGAAACTTCAACAGTTGCAAAACGAACGTTCTGCTGAACGCAGCCAATATTGTTGCACAGTGTGGAACGCCTTTAACTTTGACGCCTGACGGAATCCGTTTATTTCTTTCTCAAGAGGTAAAATAAGCAGACGATGGCACGGCTTGTTTCAAAATCGACCGAATTGGTAAAACGTACGGACAATATTTTAAATATTCTATCGTTATACATTTATCATAAACTATTTCAAGCAAAAATTAATCTTGCAACTCGTACACCACGTATTATGTAACATTTCGTATTAAACCTTCGTGTAGTTACACACGTAAACCTATATATATATCGCAATAAAATTTTTTTTTCTTGATACTTTCTGTCAAATGTCTTGTTAAATCGCTGAATCTTGTCTGGCAATTAATTTTATACTATGTCGAGGTTATGTTTTTTTACAACAATCGAGACAGTACAAAATTTTTTATCATAAAGCTAATCATGTAACATTTTCCCTAGCACGTGAAAATTTTTGTGTATGTAAATACACATTTATATGTATGTAAATATTATAAAATAAATTTCCACTTTTTACATTTCTGCTCTAGGGAAAAAATTACATGAAACCTCCAAAAGAATAAGCTACATCAATCCACATGAAACAATTTAAAAGAGAAGTTAAATTAGGGCCATTTTTTGGCTAAAATGAAAAGGTTCTGAGATATACAAATTATATCAAACAGCTACTCAAGTGAACTCGAATGATATATCGTTTATCTTGGGGAAATATCATGGAACCAGGATCATGGAAAAATTCGCCTATGAAATTCTTAAATTTATATCTAAAAAAAGTGACGACAGAATTTTTTCAATAAATACACATTTGTTCAGGGTACATGATAGTAAGACACGTGCTAGAGGTATTAAAAGTATTTAAAAAAATAATGATAACGCTTTTCATGTTTTATTAGGGCTGCGTTCCTCCTGTCCACTTGACGCTCATAACGCTCACGACCATTGTTTGTTCTTGCTTTTTGATAAACAACCAGGATGAAATGATTCCACTGGCGTTAAAAGCATCTATAATACACCTGCGTATTCTATTCCTACTATGCCTTCGGTATACATATAAAGATTATAACAAAACAGTGGCATACAATTATGACTTCAAACTGTACGTCTTACAGTATCTCTTCTCAAAAGAAAGTGTCTGCGAGCTTAAATAATACAATCCTTGTTACTCAATTCTTATCTTACTTTTTCTTACTTTTTCCATAAATTTAGCATAAATGATAGATTTATTTCTTTTGATCATGATTTCTCCTATGTTCCCGACGTTTCCCCAAGATAAGCGATATACCATTCAACTTGACTTGAGTAGTTGATTAATATGATATATAATTTATGTCTCGGAACTTTTTCATTTTGGCCTAAAAACGACCCTAACTCAACATCTTCCTTTCTTTGGCTATGTTCCTTTACTGTCAGCTTTACAGCACATATACCATAGATTTTCAATTTCGGAACACTGTCTTCGAGAATGAATTTAAAAAAATACAAATATAAGAATATGAATATATTCTTAATTTACTGAAAACTTACCTAACTCTTACATGAAATATTTCATATCTCAGACTGAAAAAATTAAAAAAATTAACTTAGAATTTTTGTAATTATATACATATATGATGTGTATGTAGCAAAAAAGCATATGTATATACACATGAGATTTGTATTTAAAGAATTAAATAAAACTAAATAATATATACGAATTTTTTTTTGCAGTTGGTGTTAATCATGCAAAGCCTGTACTGCAAGTATGGTTGCAGTATGCCAAAGTAGAACTGACGCCACCCACACTAAAAGATGTCTCTGCAATTCGTAGTGGATTTTCACAGTTGATCCATTCTGCACGGACTGGGCGTTATCGTGATGTGACTGTGCGTGAAGGTATCATAAATACCTTAGTAGCTGCTGAAATATATTGCTGGTTCTTTGTTGGAGAATGTATCGGAAAGCGACATATTGTTGGATATAATGTATAAGTACATATATAATCTTATACAGAATCCTGTATAAATTAGACCTACTCGTAAATATACAAAAATATAAATTAAACATTTCTTTCAACAAATATTGCAATGTAATACATCTTTTGTTTTGTTGAAATACATTTATTTAATAACGTTATCTTGTATTTTATAAATGTAGAAAAATTATTTTAATACATGTTGGTTCGCATATTGCCATATGCAAATTGCAGCAGTAACATGGACATTTAACGATCGTGTTACACCAACTTGAGGTATTTCTACACATTTGTCAAAAAGTGGTATAAAATTAGCTGGTATACCATCCTTCTCATTTCTACAAAATAATTTTTAATTATATTCTCAAGACTTTTAAGTTTTCATGAGTCGACATTTAATTACCCTAAAACGAGAATGGTCCTTTTCTCAAATGTTGTTGTCATCAGATTTGTACTATTGACCGTTTGTTCTACCCCAATTAAAGACCATCCTGTATTCTTCCTGTCTAACAAGAATTTCTGTAATTCATACGGCTTTACCTAAGAATTTCAAAATATTGTAGCGTTCTTCGAGAAATCTGAATCAATAAATTTGATAAATAATTTTCAAAAAAGTAAATATTCCAAAATTTAAATATTTTCAAATCATCTTTAAGGCTCATGTTCACTCACTATTATTATCTCAGATTGTGACGTCAAGCGATCGATTATGGATCTTGGAATGAGGTCAAATTATATAAAAATGAAAATAAGAGGAACAATCTCCAATGACCTTGATCTTGACAAATGTTATCCATAGACATTCAGGATTTTTTAGCTGTTTGTCGGACACCTCGGGCAGCCGCATTAATGCTAATGCCGGCGGTACTAACAATAAGTCTGATAACCCTCAATAAGTATAATACTGATTAAAAAAACCTATTAAAATTTTTTAGTTCACAAGGCCAGTTATTAGATTCTGGAATAAAAAAATAAGATGTTTTGTTTAAAAAAAGCGATGTGACCTTTTATCCTTCTATTTAAATTGTCTTTATTTACAAATGGCACGTAATCAAAATTAATATTTCTCGCTCCTGACGTCATGATTCAATATGGCTGTGATGACTACTCGGGAGCTTTAAGATTGCCGATATTTGGCACTGTCAATAATTAGGCCATTTACTCTATTCAAATATAATTTCAAAGAATTTATTTCTTCTGACAATCTGAGATAATACTGGTAAATGAACAACTTAATACATTTTTAAAAACTAAAGACTATGTATTGATTTAAAAAAATGAAATTGTTTATATGCCAAATTGCAGAAAATCGTTGTTTACAACTTTTTAAATATATATTTAAGAAATAAGCTATTCAAGTACCTGCAGGATATTTAACCATTTATCAGCAGAAACACTAAGATACTGAAACTCCTTGTCTTTTACACAATCTGCATTCGCAACGACTAGTGCTTTAACTCCAAATATCTCGCATGTCCTAGCGATGCCGCCTAAATTCGGCGGTCGTTCAATAAAAGAAGCTACAACTATTAGACCTTCCTGCAACTGTGTATCTTGCAGAAACATGAATTTATTTATTACTTCGAAAATATCACCACATAAACCTATAGGCTTTGATGGATCGATCTTTTTCTGAATATCGTTCAAACCTTCCATATAAATTTCAACATTATTTTCTAATGAATCGCCGTGTGTATCACCTGTAACGTAATTATTTTACATCTTGCAATATTTTAACTTTACCGTTTTAATTTATTACCTGCAAAAGATTTTGTCAGATATACGGAAGGTGTACTTTTAATCAGAAATGAACCTGCGTTACAAAGCTGTAGAGGATGACAATCATTTTCCATAAACATTAAGTCTTTAAACACGTCCGGACTAATCCATTCGTCACAACTTACATTAGTCAAACGCGGCAATTGATAATAAATCGTCTATAAACATCACAAAATGATGAATTAGTATGTTATCAATATTTACACAAATAATTCAATTTTTTGTCTTGAAGGTAAACGTACAGTATACATATACCTGTAAGCAGTAATCATTGAACGGATGAAAATTAGAAAAGTAAAAATCGTCCTGTATTCTAGATGAATTTTTTGTCAAACTTTCTTGTTGCAAACTAGTCACAGCTGCTTGATATATACCTTTATATTCTGATATGCTATTATACCCATAATTTGCTTTCATTAATTCATACAATTGTATCAAAATGAACTAGACAAAAAAAAATTAAAACGAATGAAATCAAATGACACACGCGCGCGCGCGCGCACACATTTTAATAATTGTTTTAACATTTTACTTGCCTGATTATAAACACGTGCATGAAATTGCTGTCCTAAACAACATTGTACTATATATGGCAAGGCTGTTTGAATGAAAATTCTCTGATTATCAAATGAAAGAAGTTTTGCGACATGACAGACGATGCTTGCCACAGAAATCGTACATCTCGGTCGGTCTTTTATGCTCTGCAAAAAAAAAATGTGTGTGTGTGTGTGTGTGTGTGTGTACTGTGAAGCAAATGAAATGTTTTTATAAAATAATAAGTCACTCGGATTACCTTTGCAAAAAGTGACCATAATTTATCATGCAGATGACTATTTTTTGTAAAAATTCGTATCAGTAACCATTCCTGCATTATTTTCACGCTAGATTGATTGCTTTCCGAAAAAATAAAATCACATAACTGTTCCTGTAGTAGAGGAACAAATTCCTATAAAGTAATTATCTGTTAATTTCTTAATCGAAAAATAAAATTTAACAAGAACTTAATAATACTTTTTGAGGTTTCCACAGGTATTTAACGAGAACTTAGCGCTCACCTTACTTAGTACTGGTTCTAATATTAATAAAATTTGCATTATTCTGTGTTTTAATTTATGTAAAGGCGAGTCTTTAAAATATCTCTTGGTTTTGTTCTTTATCAACTCATCGAGTATTGACTGTCCAAATGATTCTGCGTAATTAAATTCTGGATTACTAATTATTCTATGTAACAGTATAACTGCCTCTGCTCTAATTGCAGCATCATTATTATGATCCCTGTTAAAAAATATTAATGTTCTATTAATTATTATTAATTATTATTTACAAATTGCTTTGAATTTTAATAAGCTATGTATTTAAAATAAATATTGATAAAAGGAGACGCTTACAACGTGAAGATATGCTTTGAATAATATTGATTCAATTGCCTCTCAATAAATAAATGAGCATAATTTTCAATTTTCTTGTCACGTCGATGTATAGAACCATGAAGGAAACAATTTCCTAACACATTTTCTAATTTCATCAAATTGTGTATATCCAAATTTTTCATTTTAGAAAGCAATATCCTTTTAAATCTTGATGTATTCTCCCCTTCATTCAGTAATTCAACGACATACTGCAAAGCAAAATAGATCATAAATGATATTTTATAAGTCGATATTTCATAATTGATACGTAAATTTCGATATACATATATTTTGAACTTACTCTCTTCGTGAATTGTATGGCATTAAGTAAGAGCAAGAAATTATTATTAATAATAACTCCCATAAGATTCTCTATTGCTGTCCAAAAAATATTGTTTCTTTTACTGTTGATGATGTATGTAAAGCTCAAATTAAAAATATATTCCAAAGTTTCTTTATCACTTGCATCGTTTATAATTTTACTATCATTTATTACTGTTAGTATCTTTGCAATTTCAGAAACATTTTCTGATAAGCCTACCTCAAGAAATTGTAGCAAATTAGACAGTATTGTGGTGATAGGAATCCATGAAGGTACTGGAGAATTTATAAGATATTGATGCAGAAGTTTTAAAAGAAGCAAATCATATTCTGATGCCATTTTTCCTTTTAAAATTTTTTCCTCATTGATATCGTTATGAATGTTCATCCGCGTATTCAATAAACGCTTTACATAAAAAGTTTTCGTAAGTGGCAAAGTCAACATATTCTGAGAGAGATATAAGGTGTGTAATCCATACAAATATTGTATATTTAAATTTTGTAAGTCGTGTATCAAGTTTATACTTTCGTCTTGCAACTTTTCTGCATAAATGTTTACATCCTTTTTTGACATGAGAAAAGGAGCGTTAACAATATGTGAAGATACAATGGCCGTGTATCTCGTATAATCTTCATAGGACAATTTTATGGATATCTTTCTCATATTTTTAATTAAAAAATTAAAAGTGATACGTATGTGTAACGATATAAAGTCCGTCATGTTACTGTGAGACCCCTTCGGGGAAAGATACACTAAATGCGATATAAATTCTACTACATTCATACTTGATATGACATTGGCATATGGTCGTACATTAATACCATTTAAGGTATACAGCCAATTGTTTAATGCTTCTACGTCAGGGCACGTCTGGCATAAGAATATAAGGTTTGCGTCATATAACAAGTATACCATTGTTGCAAATGTCCTAGGATTTATCTCAGGACTAGCATCTTGATTCAAATATTTCGCACAAGTCTCCTTTATGAAAGTTATCACATCTTCTCTCGCTAATACTTTTCCCAACCATGTCGTAATAACGTTCCAAGGAACTGTTCCTCTCGTGAGACTTTCTCTAGAAGGAAATGTAGCTAAAACATTAGCGAGTAATGGTAGATTGTTTATCTTCCGTACATAATTAGGGATTGCTCTCAAGAGCTCAATTTGAGACGCAGTACGTAGAATACGAGAATGCATGCTCAAATTTGTTTCCACTAAAAATTTAATGGCATTTAATTCAGTAGTCTGCCAATCAGAATGTTGACTCCCATGATGTGAAATTGTTCGTAACACATGTATTATATAAAATATTGCTACAGGCCCCCAGGCTACATAACTAATCTTTTTAAGAAATCTATTGAGCAAATCGCTTTTCTCTGCGTATTTGAGAAATTGTGAGAGCTCTTTCACAATTTCCGGACATTTTTCGTCAGACTGGCATTCATAAAGAAAGTTATTATTCAGGACATGTATAAATAATTCGAGAAACTGATCATCAAATATGGTCTTGTCTAGCTTACAAACGTATGATACACCCCACTTTGAAATATGATTATTCTCATGCAGTAAGATTTTCTCAAAAATGCACTGCAACCATATGATGTTGAAGCAGTTGCAAGCTCTGTGCTCTTTGTTTACTTTTATTAAAGCAGCTGCATGAATTAAAGTTGGTGTTATTAAATGTTCCTTTTTCTCTTCTAATGCTTCGTAAAGTAAGAAAAATTTCTCCTTAGTATCATCTATTGATGAAGAGGTATTAGAATTACTACAAATAAATGGTGTAATTTGTGTTTTTGTCACATTCAATTGTGATTCAAAATTTAATATAACATTTGTACTCATAGAACCAATTGCTTTTTTCATTATGTATAAAGCTTGTTTGCGATATTGTTGCAAAGGCGATCGCAATCCCTTTAGTATCAATAACCAGAATGTGTTGTTACAGTAAATATCACACTGTATATAATTCATTGAAGTTGACGATGTAAAACATATGTCTGCCATAATACTTAGGCCAATGAGAGATTCCTTTAAATCATTTATTTTATATAGAAAATGGTTCCACAGAGGAAACATAATACATGAAGGAGTAAAAATTTCTACCAATTTAGGAAATATTAAAGCAAACTGTCTCCATTCAGAGTCTTCCTTTAGCTTTAGCCAGGACTTAATAATCTCCAAATATATGTGGCCAAGGCTTTCCAATTCCTTACTATCTTTGTTGGTGGTATGAAATTGATACAAGCGTAAAAATTCTAAAAGATATTCTGATATCTTCATATACATAATCCTAGAATTGCTAGTTGCGGTATACATGTCGTTTGAGTAAAGAAAATTCTGCAGACATTGTTTGATCGAATTAATATTATAGTAAAGTATCATCTGCAGATTGATTATGTCACATAAAAGCGAAATTTGCGAGACATTTCGTGAACAATTAGGCGGAAAAATCATTTTTATACTAGGAAAATTAAGTTCCTCTGCATCAACAGGTATTACATACTTCTTACGATCGCTCCTCTCGATGTTATGAAATACAGATTGATATTCATAACATAACAGCAACCGGCAGAACTCGAGTTTACCTACATCTAATTCTTCTTTAGTCATTTCACAATTATAAGATTGTATCAAGTGATATATGCTAATAGACTTGTTTATAGTTTGTAAAAGTGAAATATTCACTGTCGAGTAACGTAAATAATGATTATGAAGATCCATCTTGGATTTATTTCCTTGGATTGATTCTAATTATATAAAACTGTTGAACTGTTTAGTATTTCTTAAGTTTGCGACACACGATGCTTGTTTTCTTGGATTGCTTGCGTTTTGATAAATTATTATGCCTGGTAATTTTTGTAAAGTCGGGATCAAGGTGGTAGGTACGATTAGATATAAGCACGGTATTTATGTATGCATACGTGGTAAAGTAACTAGGTAACTAGGAACCGCGAGTTGTGCCTGTTTTCACATTAAACGTGGATTTCGTTCATCTTTCAATTCTTGATAGCAAATATAAATATAAAACATAGCCATAACTTTCCGCATTGTAAATTCTGCATATCTCTTCGCCTGATTTCTTAACTCGATTTAATAATGTTATCATGGCCATCAACTTTATATACTATTTGTAGTCTCCATAATAAAAATGACTTTAATTAACGCGAAAATCGTTTTTTTCCCATTGAATTCCGAAATTATTTCTCTTTACTTTGCAGTAGCAGTACACACAGTACACTGTACACACTCGTTGCACCCGTGTTAATTTTTGATTAGTTATACCAACCATGGTGTGATAAGACAGGTGTAACGTTTCCGCGAATGCGCAATAGGAGTATGAATTTTGACCCAAATTTGATTGGCTGTTCTAGTATGCTACTGCTATTGGCTGCGTTCGAAAGCGTCACTCGGGTGCCTCCGATGCTAAAGTCACTAGATTTATAAAGTACCGCAAACTCATGTACTATGTGCACTTCGGCCATTTTGATGCATCATTTCTGAAAGAGTTTGCGGTACTTTATAAATTTAGTGACTTTATGGCATCCTCATACTTTCAAGCGTAACCTATAGGGTGCGTTCAGCAGAACGTTTGTTTTGCAACTGTTGTAAGTTTCCTTCGCGCTAATTGGATCATACTTTTAGATCTAGAAGAATGGTCCTATCTCAGCAGACAATCATAAAACGGTTGCAAAACTGTTGAGTCTGCTGAACGCAGCCATATACATAGGTCTGTTCGCGTTGCATGAAATCCTCAAATATTTTTACACTTAAAATGAGATAGATATATATTTGGCCTTGAAAAGAGAGAAAGTGAAGATGTAGAGTGCCAAAAGTGTAAGCAACGCGAACAGACCTCATATATACGCGCGATTTCTGTACTGTGTGATTGGTCACGCCATTGTGAAGGGGTTTTGGGATTGGCCAATGAAAATAATCACGGTTATGTGGCCAGACTCTACCTTCTAGAGACTAGTTGCTATACCAGGGTATCAATCATGAAACTTTATCTCTAGGATGGAAAGTGAAAAATAAAAATTTTTACCCTTGAAGTTAACGGAGAAACTTTTCACTTTTCATTCTAAGGAAAAAGTTTCATGATACCCTAAAGCGCGTAAAAAAATCGCCTTTTCTAACACTATCGATAAAATCGTATCGTTGAAAGTAGATGTGGTTCGTGTCTGTACTGAATACTCAGGGGGTCGATTATGTATCTCGAAATGAGGTGAAAATTACAAAAGTGAGCAAATTCACTAGTTATTGACCAATTAAATTATGAGTATTCTAGTGAATTTACTCACTTTTGTAGTTTTCACATTATTTCGAGATACATAATCGATCCCCAGGACAGAAGCATGCCGACTATCGATAGGAGTGAGTCCTATATATAAAGAGAAGCGACATTGACGTCCAAGTTTCTGATTGGCAGTCTGATATGTATTCTGAGTGGGTATCCCTTCCTAAGTGAAGCAGTCATATTGTGACCGCAGCTGTTTACACAGCTGACACACGTGGCCGTTGACCATGTTGTTTGCACTATTTAGGGCCACTGTCACCAAGCTCAGTTAACTTAACTGGCCAGTTAGTCCATCGGAATTGACCAATCGCATTTGTCATTTTGTTTGAAGCAAACTGGCCCAAACAAATAACTGGCCAGTTAAGTTACCTGAGCTTGGTGACAGTGGCCCTTAATAATTATATAAGCCTTAAATAATTGGTCAATTTTTTACGGCTTAAGGCTTAAAATATCTATTGTAGATCTAAAGTAATGAAATACTTTAGAGCTCACTCCGCTAATGGAGTCAACGGAGTACAATGTTGGTGGTTGGAGTATGTTTATGTTTACGACACTGGAGCGGTCGAAACATGGCGGAGTAGGGAGTGATGGTAGGAATCTGATCTGGTGGTGGGAGTTCGATGTCGCTTCTCTTTATATATAGGACTCTACGCACAATAGAAGAAATAAGGAATTAGGAATAAAGAATAAACGATTTTAATCTATCAATAGTCGGATACGTCGGAATACATGGGAAAATTATTCAATGTCACTGCGCATGTATGACGCTCCCATATAAAGGCACCTTTACATCATGGATAGCGCATGCGCATTGCGCGGATTGCGCCAGTGTTGCCAGTCACAGTCAGTCCATCTTCGCGAGTTTCGCAGTGATGTGAATTCCGGGCCGCTTGCATCACGCAATCAGCGCCACCGGTCGGCGGCCTGGCGCAACCAATGGACAAGCACGAGTCTGTGTCCGTGTGACTTGGTAGTTGGAAGCGTGCCGACTATACTCTGACCTTTTCGCATTCGTTCAGAGTATAGTCGGCACTCTTCCAACTACCAAGTCACACGGACACGGGTTCGTGCTTGTGTTGCCATCGGTTGCGCCAGACCGCCGACCGGTGGCGCTGATCGCGTGCTGCAAGCGGCCCGGAATTCGCATCACTGGTTTCGCGACGTCGCGTCGGCGTCGGGTCGGCGTCGGTTACGATTGGTTACGATTGATTACGATTGATTACGACGAAAATTCGAGATAAGACGCACGCATATACTGGCATATACCCAATATACGCGATACGTCTCGTTATTTCCGCAAGACAGCAAACGCAACGTTATTAAGGATCTGACAGTGGTCTTTTACCGTCTTGTAACCGGCTGTACGTGTATGTGAGCGTGCGCGAACGTGACAAGGGAAAACGGCAACGGCGTCCATCAGCGCGTCTCCGAGAGGGTGAGTTCTTTGCATATTTATTTCTGCGTTTGTATAATTGCGCGCTTGCGAACGCGACTCACCAATAAGTTCGCATTGTATTATTATTAGTGCAGCGGTACAAGTTCGAGATCAATCTATAAAATTGAAAAAAATACTTGGGCCATTTCGCTGATCGCGATCTGGCTAATATGTGTATAATGTTTTTGTTTAATTACACGAATCGATTTCGGCTGATGGCTCGCATTTCCGCGAATGATATTCCTCATGAAAGAAAGAATGATCTGACTCGCAGCACTCGCAGCTCGCAGCCAATATATACTCTTATATATACATATATGTAGTTATTTCAGTTCACGCATACTTCCTCAGCATACATTTTAAGTATGTAATCGCCGGCATTTTTTTTCTCTTTGCCGGCAATCATCGAAAACGACGCCACTGTACGATTGCACTGAAATTGCGAATTATGACTCAACCCTCTCGACGTCCTCTTTCGCGTTCGTCAGGCGATACTTACTTTTGGAATCGAGTGTATTATTCTATGCGATCGAATCTACATGATGCCAATATCGCTTTCGCGTGTATCAAACTAAAAATCAGCGCGGAATATCGCAGTTCATTTTTAAAAAGATAATATTACATTACTCCGACATTTTTAGTCTAACATCAATCCTGAACAAACATTAATGCTGTTTCTTCAAATATTATAACTTTTGAAAATATTAATCTTTTATAGCTCATTCGTGCGAGATTGCTCATCGTTTGCACATGTATGTCCTCCAACCACGAGCAAATTAGATTAATCTATCTTATCTAATCTCAATCGATAGATTTTCGTTTGTACATTCCGAAACAAGTTGATTTTTCGTTTGCATACTTTTACTTAAAGTTCTTTACTTAAACTTCAGTTTAAGGTAGTACTAGCATAAAATGATTTTCTTACCAATGTGCTAAAATTTGACATACAAGTAAGTTGAAGTGCTCTCTATGTTTGTGTGCAATTAGAAATATATGACCGTCTAGTTTCTGAGATAATTACAATCCAAATATGCAGTTTTACTATGTGAAGCATATATGCAACTCAAGTTAACGTCAGATTTTTAATTATAGTATCGATACTTTTTTTAGGATTCTTACAAAAAACGAGCATGCTATAAAGGAACATTGGAATAACATTGGAAACGGATATTGTAAAAAAAGGTTATAATTTTTGACCATTTAGTTAGGAAAATAGAGCTGTGAAAAGAACGCACTGTTTCGGTTTTCTTTGACATACATAATGTGGCAATTGAAGGGAGTGATGGGGAGTAGAGGGTATCTATCTGTATTCATTTTCTTTCCGCATGTGCGTGCGGCCTTGGACAGGACAATCGAATTTTCTCTCTCTCTCTCTCTCTCTCTCTCTCTCTCTCTCTCTCGCTCGCTCGCTCGCTCGCTCGCTCGCGCGGGAGTGAGGTATTGAGAGTCCCTAGAAGTAGAGTTTGGACATTCAGCGAAAGTGCTCTCAAAATGGCGACGAATATGTGTGTGTACTCTAGGCTGTGTTCGCTTTGGCGATCACAATGCTTTAAGCGTTGTTTCATTCTTGTTGTTTATTAAATATTAAACAAGGACAATTGATGCTCACAGCGCTGCAAGCGACAAAGCGATCGCAGCCATAGTGTGTGCGTTTTGGTTGACTGCTGCGTCATGTAACAAGGTTTTTTTTATTAATACACATCAATTTGTGATAAGTAATAGCAATATATAATATCTCTAAATCAATATAAAAATTAAATAAGTAATATTTTTGATGTGTCTATCTATAATTATTTGCAACGCTCTGAAAGTTTCCTAACCTTTTTTTAAGTAAAAAAAAACAATACGGTTCAACTTTCTACCTTTTTCATACAATGCGAAGAGAAAAAGAGAAAAGATGAACCGAGATGCAAGAAATGCGAGAAGTTCAATTAAAAATAAAAAGCCTTACAGTTCACGTTATGTGTACTATAGATTTTTAATAGTGGTAGTGAATTTTAGAACACAACCAGTGTATATTACATATGTACATTGCATCGTATGTATGTATACATAGAACCTTCGCCAAATATATATTTCTCAATTTTTTAGGAAATACACATACATCATTACTTCTGTGATACCACTATAAATTCCGAGTACCTACGTACGAATACGAGATGTATTTCTATTCTAATTTTCTTCCCGTTCGCGCTGAGTGAGTAAGATTCCGTATTGGTGCTGCTATTGTGAGAGCACTAAGTCACGTGCACCAATCACGCAGAATCCCGAATGTCCAGACTCTATTTTTTGGGACTCTACACTGAAAAAAAAGATTGGCTGCTGCAGCAAATTAGATGGTAAAATATGTGCTGCAGCAGCCAATTAAAAATGCTATGCCATATTTTACCATCTAATTTGCTGCAGCAGCCAATCTTTTTTTTTCAGTGTATGAGGTATCACCACCGAGCGCAGCGACGGGACTAAACTTTTGAACGGTACTGTCGCGCTAATACTATCTTAAAAGTAAATTAACAAATAAATGTTGGGGGACTAACTTTACTCCGTAGAATGTACATTTTCGGCTCAAATTCTAAAGATATGAAATTCAAATAACACCATTCGATAGATTTTTGTTTGCACATTCCGAAACAAGTGGAAATTCAGGACTGGAAAAAAACTCGAGCTTTTTTTAAAAAAAAGCCTACTGGATATTTTGGGGGTTTTATTGGGATTTTTTTTAAATTGTTTAAATTGATATTTTTTTTAGTGTGATCGTAAGCCAGTATTTATAATCTGTTCTTATTTAAAGGCCGTCTTAAATAATGTCTTATGCTAATGTGGCTCTCTGATTGATTCGTGACATCTTAAGGGGATACTAAAGTTGTCCTACTTTACCTCATTTCCATTCGGTGAAAAATCTCTAAATTGGATTTACGGATTGCAAAATTATTAGTAGAGAATTAAAGCACGAACAGAACCTCAGCTGCACTGGATTTCATGAGAAAAAAGTTTAAAATTCGTTAAAAATTCACTTACTTTTGGCTCGTACAGCTGTTATCTGAAGTATATTTGCTTCATGTAAGAGTTTTATAGCCCATATAGCTTCAAAATGAGTATGCAGGTCACATTACTGGAACGAACGATACCGAGTTTGTAGAACTAAGATTAAAAGTCTAGAAGGAAAGCCTTTTCACCGAATGGAAAATACGTGTATACGGATGCTTTGCGAAGACTGGAACTGTCGACAGAGCCGAAATTCCGTGTAGTTGCGCGGTCTTGCGATAGATGATGCTGGCATATGTTAGATAAGGACAAATGTATGCATTTAAATATGATAAAACGATATATAATATAATGTAAGAAATGAATTAAAACTGTTTCACTATTATCGAATTTGGAATTAAAAAAGTCTGCACTATCGACCTCGATCAAGTTCGGTAATCTGTTTAGGATCCCCTTAAGACTGTACTTAGAACAATCTTAAATATAGGAATCGACTATGAACACCGGCCGTAGATCGACCACCTTAAAATAAACAATAATTTGCAGTTCTGTAGCTTCTACAGCAGTGTCGCAGAGTGCAAAAAACGAACCACACAAGTCGTAATATTTTTTTATCGCACCATAGAGACTAGAGTGTCTCTCGAACACACTTTATTGCATCAAATGTAATAAATGTTTTCAAGAAAATTGTTGTGGTGTAAAAACAATTTCCTATGTCAGCAACACATTTGTTACATTTAAAATATTTGCATCCTTTGGAGTTTGGAGATATCGAGGAATGTTGAAATAGTAGTATTTCTTCCAATGAATTAATATACATATATAAAATAATAAAAAGCATTCGGGTAGAATAAAAAAATCAGCCTAAAAGTGGTGAATGTGTATATATATATTATATAATTTTATAGATATTTAAATGTAATTTAGATTCAATTTCAAG
>NW_017257354.1:387679-394305 GCF_001594055.1 Mycetomoellerius zeteki | reverse complement strand
GCAGCAGCCAATCTTTTTTTTCAGTGTAGGGGACTTATAAAACCAAATGTGCATTAAAATAAAATATGCCTTTAAATAAAATTATATTGCAGGTTTAAATATTATAAAATATTGTTTATATAATATAATTATTATATTCAAATTAGTATAAGGTATATTAAAATTATACCAATTCAATTAGTTCAGTATGCATATATTCATTAAATATCGGACAGTGATCGAGTTGCACCAGTATAACCTATGATACTGCGATTCTAATCCAGGAATCGGAAATCTATCGGCCAGTTAAGAAGTTAAGAGTTGCACCGGTCTACCTTCCGTCATTCGTTATTTCTTGCTATTTAGAAACTAATTTAAAAACTAGGTTTTAGCAACAAAATTTTCGCAAATAGAAAATCATCTTACAATTAGAATTAAGTTATATAGGAATATGACATTTTAAGAACAAACGTTTATTTTGAATCATCCTGTATATAGAATCTGGTTGGACCATGAACATGAACATAATAATGACAATAACGATGACATATCTTAAAAGGACTTTCATATCAGGACTTTGCGTTGCAATCTCTCCGTTCGTAGGACACGTAGAAAAAAAAATAAAAGCACTTTTATTACACACTTCGAGTGGAAGCTATCGATTGAGCGTATGTAAAATGATCGGTTTAATCATTATTGAGATACAATAATCACGATCTTCCGCAACTCGCGGTCTCGCGTAAAAGAACTGTGTCTCCTGATAATAAAACTATTGGAAATAAACTCAAAATTGTCAATATTTAATGAGTTTTCACCAAGTGAGACGCCAACTTAACACAAAAATTCACATAAAAATTTGACTGTAATGTAATAATTCAGCATTTTGGAACATCCGATTAGCGTGTCTCAAAGTAGCGAATAAAGATGAGAAATTATTGTCTGCTATGCCATCCTCGTACGTAAGAAATGACAACTGAATAGTAATTGAATGTGATCAGTGCACTGAATGTCCCAGATATAGTTCTCCAGTTACGGACTCTGTTGAATTTAAAAACGATTTTCTCTTGGTGATGAATGTTCTGACACTTTTGACGCGTGGCTGTTGAGGCCGTTGTGATGACTTAATTTTCAACGTTAAGTTTTTTGCTTGCGCAAGCGAGTGTTTTAACTGCGTTAAATTCGCGATAAGATTTACGCCCAACACTTAATTAAATGTAGGCATTCTTCATTCGATTTCAGGAGTACAGAATGAGTCAGACACATCAGGAAAAAAGCATGGACAAGAAAGAAATCGCTGAGGAAGAGAGAGAAAAGATGCTGAACGTCGAAAACAGTAAGCATACCGGCGTCACACCTGTGCCCGATCTCGAATCCGAGGAGCAGAAACCGAAGAAGATACCAATCGGTGGCATCAAGATGCCTGGATTCTGCCGTACGAAGAGCAAGGAACCGTGCAAGGTATATTATAGTCATGATTGCCACCTTTAAATACTGTTCCGGAAATTGTTGACTCTTTTGCCTAACAGATAAACCATACAGACGCACGCACGCACGCACACGCACACACACGCACACACACAAATGAATCTACATCCGATTTTTGGAAGCTTGATGTACATACGGAACACTAAAATAATAAATAATAATTATTAAGAAATGATTTTTCTTAAAAAAAAAACCTTTTACACAGAAATACAGCTGGAGGCTGATTAAAGTCATGTTATTCTAACTAAAAAATCAAAGGATTATTAACTATAATAAATCGCTATTACGTGATAGAAAAACTAATCTAGCTTACCCCTGTGAAGCTAGCCCTCCATTATTAAAAAAAATAATTTCTTTTGAGAGTTCTGAATAGATTTTCAATAGTTCCAAAGTTCCTGATAGGTTTAAGAAATAGTTCTGGCCATTATATAAAGCAATAAAAACGCGATTTTAAAAATGGGGGGCTAACTTCACGCAACCCCCCATTTTCGAAAAAAAATCATTTTTTTAGAGTTCTGGATAGATTTTGAATAGTTCCAGAGTTCCTGATAGGTTTAAGAAATAGTTTCGTTCGAGAAAGTAAAAAAAAACGTTATTGAAAAACCCGAAATTGACACCTAAAAAACAGCCTTTTTATTTTATTAAGAAACATCATCGTCGTCATGTCCGATGTTCTGTGAAATCGACAATTATTACTCAAATACACACTTTAAAGCATCCTTCACACTCCCACCTCCACACCCGTACTATTTACCCGAATCTCCCTCCCTCCCACTTCCACCCTTTACGAAGATTTCGATACATGTCGACACTTACCGATGTGATCTACAATACCCTTACACACCTACTTACATCTCCTTTCTTCCCTTCTCTCACTATTCCTCACTCCTACCTCCACTTTCACCTTTAATACCTACCTCTCGAAATGTTTCATCACGTTTCAACACAATTCAACATATATCCTTATCGTCCAAATCCCTTCCATCCGCTCTCACGCATTACAAAGACCTCGATAAACGTCGACACATCTAATAGTTCGACGATATGTTTATTCGACATAATTTTCACAAATACGAAATTAATATATTTTTTTAACATTTGTATGTTTGTAAGAAAAAAAATTAAAAATCGATGCGCGTATTTAAAAAAAAGGTCATCAAAATTTAAAACAGATATTATTTCAGGAGAACAGTTATTATCTCCGGAAATATTTGTTCAAATAGCCGAGATTTTTATAGTTTGGTACAATAATTTTTTTCAAGGAACACGAATTGTTGGCGCCTTTTTTACTCTTTTAAAAATTTATTCCATTTTATTTTTAAATGCAGGTGTAGAGAAAGTTTATCTTACTATTCTTCAGATAAGAATAAAATTATTTTCGAAGCAATAATTTGTTTCTTCTAATTATACCCTCCATACTGCTCTTTTTCTTTAAACAATACCTTACGAAAAAAGGTTCGAAGAAAGGAGTCATCGTATCTTTAAAGAAGCGGACATCAAAAAATGAATTTCTCCTATTTATTAGCGTGTATTAATTACTTCAGTTTTTTTTTGTTTGATCGATTTTAGGATGATGAGGCTAAACCAGCGAAGTCTACGGATGCGGAATCAGCTTCCGTGGTGACAAAGGAAACCGAGCAGAAAGCTTTGTCCGCGGAAAAGCCTATTATACCCGTTAAGGATTCTAAGGAAAAGGAAGGTCGCAGGGGAATTTTGAATTCCATTCGGATACCTTTGATGTCGTCCGTTTTCCCCAGGAGAAAAAAAGTAAGTGTCTTTTACGCCTAGAGATATTTTCTCAAATTTTTTAATGAAAAATAATGCCAACATGAAAATTAGATTACAAACTCTTTGTAATATTTAGAAATTAAGGCCCGTATTCAGAATGCGCTTTTATCTCTGAAATTCTATAATATGCGTGACGTAAAGTATAGTATTGTTAGCGCGCTAAAAACATCGCTGTAAGCGCGTTCTGAATACGGGCCTTCCTAATTCTATGAATTTAAATATTAACACACACATAACCATTGTACACACACACGCCATACAAGCGCGCGAGCGCACAAAGTTTCCCAAATCTCTCGTATTACCCGTTAACAGCATATTTCTGAAATCCTTTCAAGAAGAAAGTTCTAAACCAAAATATCTAGGTTATAATAGCTTTTAAATGAATAGCGATTAAAGTTCTTTAATCAGAGAACACAGACCTGACATTTCCCACGCTCAGGCATGATGATATGACAAGTGGTGAAGAGTTGTTATAAGGTTCTCTCAGTAAGATTATATAATAAGATTCTCTCTTCAAGATTATCATACAAATATATGATATTTTTATTAAGTAATTGTTTCTACATGGAATTCATTTGGACATTATATACGCATAATTAATATCGAAACATACCACAAAATATCAATTCAATAGCGAAATGTTATATGTATCAAAATAAATTTATAACCATGTTCATTTGTATGATAAACTTTTGTATGGTAAATTTTCGAAATAATATTAGTAGATAGCGTAATAGATAACATGTAAAGCAAAGTGACACTGCGCTTTACATTCCTTTTCTATCCTGATATATCGAAGCAGCCATGTCCGGTAAGCACCTATGTCAGGCGATCGAACAACCCGCCGCACTGCCTCTTGCAGACAGAGTTCAATGGCCTCCACAATCCGAGCGGTCATGTTATATTACCTATATCACCCTTATTTGTGCAGAATAAGGAATATTGGATTCTATGAATGCACATTGTCTACGATACTACATTCATAGCCTATCGATTAAAATCATCGACATATAGAATGGACTGCTGATGACAGTGGTGGAGGTAGAAAGACGCATAGAATGAGAGGCAGATAAATGGATGAACGTTCTTTCTCCATTTACTAAAGCCTTATTGGTTGTTGTTGATCCAGCAGTACTGTATACTGTATCAAAGTGTGCCTCTAACCAAAAGCGAGAATACGACAGTGTATTACATTGTCACTTACGTAAAATAAATCTTGGTTAAATGTTAATAAAATTAAATAAAATGAATTATTGTGTTTTATGCAAAGTGTGCACTACGACAACCTCTTCATCCAGTTTTCACAGGTAAGTATGTTTCATGTATAATATTACTGCCGTGCTTCTTTACGCGAACCGACGAGTTGCGGCAGACTGAGACAATCGGATCTCTGTAACGGCTGAACTGATTCTATATATGCTCAATCGATAGGCACCACATGGATTGTATAATAAAAGTGCTTTTATTTTTTTTCTACGTGCCCTACGAGCGGAGATATCACGACGCAAAGTCCGGATCTGTGAATTTTCACCTTATTTTTAAGAAACGTCGTCGTCGTCGTCGTCGTCGTCGTCGTCATTGTCGACCGAGAGAAATGTCCATCTCGTTTTTTCGATAATAGATGGCTTTTGACTTAACCAAGCGATGGCAGCATTGCACGTTCGAACGTGATCAACCACACATGACGGCAGCGATGGCAACATTGTCATCACATATATACAATGTGACGCGCGCGTGGTGCAAAAATACGATACGACGCACACGCGGCGCAAATTATTAATTAAAATTAAAATGAAATATTAATTAAAATTGAAATGAAATATCGAGAGTGTCGTTGAAGATCTAGGTATTTACCGCGTCGAGGAAGAGGGTGTCTAGATGTTCACCGTCAAGGAATTAAGCGTCTAGATGTTCGCCGTCGAAGAAGTGGGTGTCTAAGTGTTCACCGTCGAGGAAGTGGGTGTCTAGGTGTTGTCTACATGTTCGCTGTAGAGGAAGTTGATGTCTAGATGTTCGTCGTCCAGGAAATGAGTGTCTAGGTGTTCGCTGTCGAGGAAGTGGGTGTCTAGGTGTTGTCTACATGTTCGCTGTAGAGGAAGTTGGTGTCTAGATGTTCGCCGTCGAGGAAATGAGTGTCTAGGTGTTCGTCGTCGAGGAAGTGGGTGTCTAGGTGTTCGCCGTCGAGGAAATGGATTTCTAGGTGATCGCTGTCGAGGAAGTGGGTGTCTAGGTGTTCGCTGTCGAGGAAGTGGGTGTCTAGGTGTTTGTTTTGGAGGAAGTGGATGTCTAGGTGTTCGCCGTCTCTGACAAGCGATACGATGAGATTATATTTGACTCCAGATAGCAAGAGACAAATGTAGCATTAGTATTAACCGTTAAACTATTCATGTTAGAAAATCTGTCACATCGATGGAACAGAAGAACGCGTATGAACACGTAAGTGAGATTAGAATAAATAAATATTTTCTGCTGCGTTACACAAATTCTCTGCTGTAAAAGACATTTTCTGCTGTAAGGATATATGATTATTTAGTTAACTCTAATAATCGAAAAAAGCTATTTATATAAAACTTAAATGATAAGTATTCAAAAAAACTGCTATTCTACCAAGTTAAATTTTACTATACTCTTATTTTCCAAAAAGAAAGTAATAGTCTTTCTTTATCGTATACAAAATTACCTTTTAAAAAAAAGGGTAAAAAAGCGCTAAGCGTGCGTGCTTCTCGTGTAGAACCACCATTTAGGCCGGTTTCACCAACGTCAATTACTTAATCGGCCGTGAAACTGATGACTAATTACGTTTGCTGTTTAGTAGAATTGACCACTTAGGGTTGACAGGTAATCACCGATTAGGATTAATCGAGTCGATTGAAAATTATTACATGAAAATCATTATATCACAAAATTTACTAAATCTAATGATATATGTATCATCTGTATAAAAGATTTGATATCAACAATTGTGGCGCCAAGTTAAATTCTGTTAATGTTTTTACTAAATCTAATGATATATATGTTTCATCTGTATAAAAGATTTGATATCAACAATTGTGGCGCCAAGTTAAATTCTGTTAATGTGTTTTTACTAAATCTAATGATATATGTATCATCTGTATAAAAGATTTGATATCAACAATTGTGGCGCCAAGTTAAATTCTGTTAATTTAATTAAATTTATCAAAATTTTATGTATTATTCGTAAAAAAGATTTGATAGCCAAATTAAATAATGAATATTAATCTAATATGTATTATTCGTACAAACGATTTGATATCAACAACTGTGTGTGTGGCGCCAAGTTAAATTCTACTACAAAATAAAAAGTAAAACCTAAGTGATACTATCTTTATTATTTACTTAATCCAAATGGTACT
>NW_017257354.1:386850-387654 GCF_001594055.1 Mycetomoellerius zeteki | reverse complement strand
CTAAGTATACATATACTTATTGAAGAATCTTCCTATTCCAATCCAAATGGTTTAAATTCCTCTTAAATGAAATTATCATATCACAATTCAGTCAAAGACATTTCCTCTTCCAACTGAAGTAGTGATTATTTAATCAAAAATCAATCAAAGATTTTCTCTACCGAGTAAAGTAGTGGTTATTTAATTCTTTTTCAAAACATACAAAACATCATAAAATTGCGTTACCTTGCTCAATTTAAGTGTTACCACACAAAATTAAAGAATTGACCGTATGAAATGAAAAAATTTAATTTAAATAGAAAAATTGTTCATGTAAAAACACTTGGCGCTGCTAGATCGAAAAAGAAGAACTATAAGAAACAATTTAAAATTGGAATGTAATTAATAAAAATAAATAATAAAAGATAATTATAATTTAAAAGTAATAATAAATTCTCTTTCCTAATGCATGTCTTACAAACTAAATTTATTTTTCTTTGACTTAAACTTGATAACATTCACAACGATCATAATTTACACGACTCTATAATTTAATCATATTATATATACACATGCTAGATACTTTGACTCTCATTGGGGATGCTTTTTATTTTTCTTATTTTTCTAGATATTCATATTTTTTCATATGATTTTTCTTATTACAATAATATGCTTCTTATTTATATTATTTTCTAAGTATTATATTCTTATTTTTATTTACATTCATGTTTTACTACTATACTACTATGTTATTATATTGAGATCTAGCAGCGCCAAGTGTTTTTACATGAAAAATTTTTCTATTTAAATTAAATTTTTTCATTT
>NW_017257354.1:386585-386801 GCF_001594055.1 Mycetomoellerius zeteki | reverse complement strand
ATTGAGCAAGATAACGCAATTTTGTGATGTTTTGTATAATGTTTTGAAGGAGAATTAAATAACCACTACTTTAGTTGGTAGAGAAAATCTTTGATTGATTTGTGATTAAATAACCACTACTTGTCTTTGAATGAATTGTGATATGATAATTTCATTTAAGAGGAATTTAAACCATTTGGATTGGAATAGGAAGATTCTTCAATAAGTATACGTATA
>NW_017257354.1:383251-385944 GCF_001594055.1 Mycetomoellerius zeteki | reverse complement strand
AAAATATTTATTTATTCTAGCCTCACTTACGTGTTCATACGCGTTCTTCTGTTCCATCGATGTGACAGATTTTCTAACATGAATAGTTTAACGGTTAATACTAAATGCCACATTTGCCTCTTGCTATCTGGAGTCAAATATAACCTCATCGTATCGCTTGTCAGAGACGGCGAACACCAAGACACCCACTTCCTCGACGACGAACACCTAGACACTCATTTCCTCGATGGCGAACATCTAGACATCAACTTCCTCTACAGCGAACATGTAGACAACACCTAGACACCCACTTCCTCGACGGCAAACATCTAGGCGCTTAATTCCTCGATGACGAACACCTAGACGCTTAATTTCTTAACGGTGAACATCTAGACACCCTCTTCCTCGACGCGGTAAATACCTATATCTTCAACGACAATCTCGATATTTCATTTCAATTTTAATTAATATTTCATTTTAATTTTAATTAATAATTTGCGCCGCGTGTGCGTCGCATCGTATTTTTGCACCACGCGCGCATCACATTGTATATATGTGATGACAATGTTACCATCGCTGATTATCACAGCCGTCATGTGTGGTTGATCACGTTCGAACGTGCAATGCTGCCATGGCTTGGTTAAGTTAAAAGCCATCTATTATCGAAAAAACGAGATGGACATTTCTCTCGGTCGACGACGACGACGACGATGACGACGACGACGTTTCTTAAAAATAAGGTGAAAATTCACAGATCCGGACTTTGCGTCGTGATATCTCCGCTCGTAGGGCACGTAGAAAAAAAATAACAGCACTTTTATCATACATCCATGTGGTGCCTATCGATTGAGCATATATAGAATCAGTTCAGCCGTTACCGAGATCTGATTGTCTCAGTCTGCTGCAACTCGTCGGTTCGCGTAAAGGAGGCACGGCAGTGTCGCTGCGCTTGGCGTAGCGCCAAGATACTACCGTGTCTCCAAATTTATACGATCGTTATATATTATGACAGTAGTTAACCCTAACATGAACCATATATGTATAATACTCATCATACTATGTGTTATTGCTACGTTATAAGGCAGCTATATTTATTATAGTATTTATTATAGTATTATGACTAGGGCTCTATTACGATGTGCTAGGCTCCTGCTCGGAAAAGAGGCGGAACGTTCATCCATTTATCTGCTTTTCACTCTACGCGGTTTTTTACCCCCACCACTGCCATCAGCAGTCCATTCTATTAGCGTTTTCGAGTGCAGTGGATTTGAACCTGATCCAGTTCGATTAATCCATGTTTGATCCATGAAAATGGGTCATGACCTCGTCCAATCAGAAATCAAAGTAAAGCATGTGACGTCATTGATCCGATCCTGGTTAGATTAAAATCCACTGTACTCGAAAACGCTATATATGTCTATGATTAAAATCATTGCTTATTTGTCCTTTTTGGTCGTGGTAGGGAGAGCTAGGGAACGCCAACAACACACTTCCTCACACGCCCTCACTAGCCTCTGCCTGTTATGAGACATTCCCCGTCGGATTTCATGCTCTTCCTGAGCTCTACAGAAAGCAACTCCTTTCCCTTTTAGGATACATTGGAAGACGAGCGACTCCCAATATTGGGATATTAAAATTAGAAAACATGAATCGTAGTAAATGTTGTTTAATGTTCGTTATTCTAATTAATGCTTTACAAAAGATGTTCAAAAATTTCTCCGTCGACTTCGACACACTTTCTACCACGAATTAATAAATTGTTTCGGACTTGATGACACACATAAATATTTGGAATTTCGCGGATGATATCGTTAATTAAGTATCAGTTGCCATAATTGTTCTGCATTCTGAATCTCATTCTGGTAAATTAGGGCTGCGTTCGGAAACATCACCCGAGTGCCCCGTGTATCATTTTATCCTTGTTATTCACCCAATGTTAAATAAGAATAAAATGCACTTAAAAATTTCATACAAGGAAGGCTACGAATCAACGCTAGTTGGTAGGTGCTTACAATTAACTAATGTTTATAAAATCTTGATACGTGAAAATACATACGTTTCGACCTATGATCAGGTCATCTTCAGTGTAAAACATAAAATAAAAATAAAAATAGAGATAACGGTAAAAGAGTCATGATAAATGTCGTTTACATAAAATGCTACAATCTTAACTTTTTAAATTCTATCTATCAAATTAAAAAATAAAACACAAATGGTGTACTGTTTCTTGTTATTTACTTAAACTTACCTTTTTAAAAAAAAGGTAAAAAAAGCGCTAAGCGTGCATGCTTCTCGTATGGAAACCACCATTTGGGCCGGTTTCACCAACGTCAATTATTTAATCGGCCGTGGAACTGATAACTAATTGCGTTTGCTGTTTGATGAAATCCTTTGTATAATATATGATACATTCCAACCCAAGTTATAATGGCTTTATTCCCCTTCAAAAATTATTACATGAAAATCATTATATCACAAAATTTACTAAATCTAATGATATATGTATCATCTGTATAAAAGATTTGATATCAACAACTGTGGCGCCAAGTTAAATTCTACTACAAAATAAAAAGTAAATAGTACCTAAGTGATACTATCTTTATTATTTACTTAATCCAAATACTATCTTTAATTTTTATACAATGAAAAAATTTAATTTAAATAGAAAAATTTTTCATGTAAAAACACTTGGCGCTGCTAGATCTCAATATAAT
>NW_017257354.1:377367-382717 GCF_001594055.1 Mycetomoellerius zeteki | reverse complement strand
GGCGCCACAATTGTTGATATCAAATCTTTTATACAGATGATACATATATCATTAGATTTAGTAAATTTTGTGATATAATGATTTTCATGTAATAATTTTCAATCAACTCGATTAATCCTAATCGGTGATTAACTGTCAACTGTAAGTGGTCAATTCTACTAAACAACAAACGTAATTAGTCATCAGTTTCACGGCCGATTAAGTAATTGACGTTGGTAAAACCGGCCGGTAAAAATGGTGGTTCTACACGAGAAGCACGCACGCTTAGCGCTTTTTTTACCTTTTTTTGAAAGGTAAGTCTGTATACGATTAAAGTTACTATTACTTTCTTTTTAGAAAATAAGAGTATAGTAAAATTTAACTTGGTAGAATAGCAGTTTTTTTCAATACTTATCATTTAAGTAGCTTTTTTCGATTATATTAGAGTTAACTAAATAATCATATATCCTCTTACAGCAGAAAATGTCTTTTACAGCAGAGAATTTGTGTAACGCAGCAGAAAATATTTATTTATTCTAGCCTCACTTACGTGTTCATACGCGTTCTTCTGTTCCATCGATGTGACAGATTTTCTAACATGAATAGTTTAACGGTTAATACTAAATGCCACATTTGCCTCTTGCTATCTGGAGTCAAATATAACCTCATCGTATCGCTTGTCAGAGACAGCGAACACCTAGACACCTACTTCCTCCATAACAAACACCTAGACACCCACTTCCTTGAAGGCGAACACCTAGACACCCATTTCCTCGACAGCGAACACCTAAACACCCACTTCCTCGACGACGAACACCTAGACACTCATTTCCTCGACGGCGAACACCTAGACACCCATTTCCTCGACGGCGAACACCTAGACACCCATTTCCTCGACGGCGAACATCTAGACACCAACTTCCTCGACGACAAACATCTAGACGCTTAATTCCTCGACGACGAACACCTAGACGCTTAATTTCTCGACGGTGAACATCTAGACACCCTCTTCCTCGACGCTGTAAATACCTAGATCTTCAACGACAATCTCGATATTTCATTTCAATTTTAATTAATATTTCATTTTAATGTTAATTAATAATTTGCCCCGACTAATAATTTATTAATTAATAATAGTGTGCGTCACATCGTATTTTTACACTACGCGCGCGTCAAATTGTATGTATATATGTGATGACAATGTTGCCATCGCTGATTATCACAGCCGTTATGTATGGTTGATCACGTTCGAATGTGCAATGCTGCCATCGCTTGGTTAGGTCAAGAGCCATCTATTATCGAAAAAATGAGACGTACATTTTTCCTGGTCGATGACAGTAATAATGACAATAATGACAATAAGGACGACGTATCTGAATCTGAAATGTGAAGTGACAGATCGGGACTTTGCGTCGCAATATCTCCGCTTGTAGGGCACGTAGGAAAAAATTAAAAGCACTTTTATTATACAATCTAAGCGATGGCTATCGATTGAGCGTATATAGAACTTGATCCGTTCAGCCGTTATTGAGATTCGATAATCTCAGTCTACCACAACTCGCCGGCTCGCGTAAAGGAGGCACGGCAGTGTCGCTGCGCTTGGCTTAGCGCGGAGACACTACCGTGTCTCCAGATAATAAAATAATTTAAATGTATAAACCGTTAGAGATGTTATCATAATTCGCATACAATTTCTATAGAATAATTGAGTACCTAACCTTAAAAGAGAGAGAAATCTCTCACCATGTTTTAGGGACGCCTAACACCGCGTACCTATATTGTACTGAATGAGATTGAAATTCATTTTTTCAATAAATTGCGAAATACAATACGTAAAAGTTGTGAATTATTGAACTATGCAGCATTATAAAACAAATAGTTACGATACGTGACCCTTTTATGCATTCCGAAATTCCTAAAAAAAAATCTCAATTTTAGTAAAAGTGTATATCGATGTATATCTTGATTTTCACAATCTTTTTTTCTCAATACTCTTCTTTTTTTTCTTCCTTTATACGTATATCTGTCGTTTTTTTTAAATGATTGTTCCACGAGATTCGGATAGAGATATACGCGTCGATCAATAGTCGAATGTAACTTTCTTATTTTTTGAAATCTAATTTTTTGAAAAATTAACAAATATTTTACACTATTTATTATACACAAGTAATAATTTCTGTGTAAAGACATACGAGGGTCGTCTGAAAAGCTTTGAGCCTAACATAGAAACAAGTAATTTTTCGGTCAAATTCAATTTTATTTTTCCATATAGTCTCCTTTTAAATCGATACATTTTTTCCAACGATGCTCCCACCCCTTTAATCCATTCAAATAATACTGAGCGTCTTGCTTTGCAAAATAGGCGTCTACGGATGCGATGACCTCGTTCGATGAAAATTTCTGTCCTCCGAGCCAAACTTTGAGCCTAGGAAACAGAAAAAAGTCGCTGGGGGGCAGATCTGGTGAATACGGTAGATGGTCAATTAATTCGAACCGCAATTCGTGAATTTTTATCATGGTGACTGCTGATATTCGATTTTTTCCATTTTTACAAAAACATTGACATTGACTGGCACAAATGACTGTCAAACAACAACTAAGCGCCGGAAGTAGCTACAATTTTCGCAGGTATCTTTCAAAGTATGTACGATAGTACCAAAATTGTTTTGACGAGTAATGCCATCTTCATGTTGAGGCTCAAAACTTTTCAGACGACCTATGTATGTAATGTTTATAGTGACATTTTTGTCTCTAGGAGATAAATTCTTCTATTAGATATTGGATCATTATGTCGAATGTTCGAAGCAGTGTAATAACGCATAACTGTTTTTGAATCGAGAATCGCGCGCATAGTCTGACGCGCTTTAAAAGTTTTGAACATCTAAACAAAAGAAGACTTAGTTAGACGAGCACGTTGTTTTCAAGATATTGTTGATAGACATTGTATAAATTCCCCAGACGTTGTATAAAAAAAGATTCTCAGAATATCCGTTAGTTTTGAGCTGTAAATTATAGGTTTGAAATTAGATAACTAATTAGAAACCCTACATGTAGGGCGCTAATTTTTAAATTTGCGGGGGGGGGCGCCAAATACCCTAACGCCGTCCCAAGTAAATCGACGTTGATTATCATCGCAACTTTGTATACCGTCGGTCAGTTGCCCACTCAAACAAACGATTACAATCGGTTCACCGTGTATCACATGTGGTACATTTTCTCTGAACTTTTAATGTTAAGAACTTAATTATTCTATAGAAATTGTATGCGAATTATGATGATGTCTCTAACGGTTTATACATTTAAATTATTTAATTATTTTATGTAAACGACATTTGTCATGATTCCTTTATTATTATTTCGATTTTTATTTTATGTTTCACATTGAAGATAACCTGGTATATAGATCGAAACGTATGTATTTTCATATATCAAAATTTTATAAACATTGGTTAATTATAAGCACCTACCAACTAGCGTTGACTCGTAGCCTTTCTTGTATGAAAATTTTAATTGTAAATTAATTGAGTCTGTTTAAAGTGATTATATTTTAAAAGAATAAGATGTGATTCACGGGGGCACCCAGGTGATATTTCCGAATACATGCTAGATCTTTCATTTATCCCCAAAGAAAAAAATCCAGTGATGTGAGATCGGGACTTCTCGCTGGTCATTTAATAGGAGCGTTCTGGTCCCTTCCAATCCAATGAGGATAGTGATCATGGAGAAACGTGTATTTGTTTACATTTTGAGAACGAATGAAAGATCTAGTTTAGCAGAAAAAAATTCAAGATTCAGAACAACAGAAAAACGAACATTAAACAACATTTACTCTACGATTCATGTTTTCTTACTTCAATATCTCGTAATTTCAAAATCGTTTGGAATCGGACATATATTTATTAGACATTTTTCGTATTTTGAAACCGGTGTAGCAGTTTTGACACTGTATGCAGAAACACCCTGTATATAAACGGTTTTGCTTGTTAGACCATCCATACATACTGGCAAAGCTTGTCGATTTCGTGACGGAACAACCTGTATGTTTAAATTAGATAAATAGATGGAAAATATAATATTGATATTGTAACAAATTAATCTATTTTTCTTTTCTCTAAAATTTTTAGAGCAAGTTATCACTCTGAAGAGTGAAATCTCACTTTTACAGATTGAAAATTGAACCGCCTTTTTTAAAACTGATTCAATTTTCATTTTTTAGAGTGAGATTCCAGCCCAAAGAATTTAAAGAATAAGTTGTAATATTTCCCTTTTTTAGGAAATCGATACCGAATTAGGACAAACCGGTACTGCTGGATTAGCGAGTGTCGAAACACTCGACGATGGCGCTTCCGAGAAGAGGCCTATCGTCGATGAAGATGGCATGGAAACCGTGCGACTTGATGAAGAATACGGAACTGACCGCATTGAGCGACCAAAGCATCCCTTGGTGGTCTATTTGTCCACATTCAGAAGACACGTGGTTATCCCAGGTACGAGGATACAGAATTTATCTCGCAGTATTAAATTTATATTTATTCGTATTAATTGTGTTATATGTAAAATTGATATATTTAAATCAACTGATAGTGACGACTTTGACGATTCTGCTGATCAGCACCATCGTTATTATATGTATCGCCTGCACCGGACCTAGGAGAACTACTTCTATCAAAGTTATGAAAAACGACAAGTACATCGAAGCAGTGACGTCGTGCGGATTGGTGCAGGGTATCTTGGAGGATAACGCCTACGTATTCCGTGGTATTCCATATGCAATGCCACCGGTGGGCAATCGTCGCTGGCAACCAGCTGAATCTTTGAGCCGCATCGAGCATTGCTGGAACGGCACTTACTTGGCGCACAACTCCTCCAAGAGTTGCTGGCAGCGTGATATACATGGTCACATCGACGGCGATGAAGATTGCCTCTATCTTGATGTGTTTACACCAACGGTTGGATACAATTTTCCGTTATCCGTGGTCGTAATGATCGGTGCTGAAACCCTGAATGGCGGTTCGCCCGGAGTGATGCAACCTTCTGCCAAGCTGGCACACATTCGCGACGTCGTATTCGTACGGCCAAACTTCCGGTAGAATACATTGAACTTATTATATGTATATTCCTGCCTTTTTCAATCAAAATTTTTTCTCCATCGTTAAACGTGTGAACATACAGACAGACAGACACACACACGCACGCACGAATGTATCATAAAAAAAGTATGCATTTAATCGATAAAACAGACGATTTTGGGATTCCCTTAAGAGACTCCTAGTTGTTTGTTTTATCGATTCAATGGCTACGTTTACATCGTGCGCTTAGTCCGCGACCTATACGATAAGTGTCTTTGTTTAACCTACAAGATAAACAAGGA
>NW_017257354.1:339995-377151 GCF_001594055.1 Mycetomoellerius zeteki | reverse complement strand
GCACGGTGTAAACGTAGCCAATAGCAATGAAACCATTGTTACCTGAATGAAATTTTTGCTCAAATTTCCCATATCCAGACATAATAATTTAGGGTTAATAAATACTCATAATAATTAAAAATATAGCTTATAATTAAAAATATTTTATAATTAAAATATTTATAACATTCCCCAGAATGGGAATTTTCGGATTTTTGGCAGTCGAGCCTCTCACCAGAGCAACCCACCCTCCAACATCGGGCAACTATGGATTGTCAGACATCATAGCAGCTCTTCAGTGGGTACAATTGAACATTGAAAATTTCGGCGGCAATAAATCGTCCGTTACTCTGTGGGGACATCGAGCAGGCGGCACTCTTGCAACGACATTGATCGGCTATCGTCGAGCTAAGAGCCTTTTCTCGCAAGTGTGGATATCCAGCGGTAGCGCGATCTTTCCAGGCAGGGAATTAAACTTTTCTGAAGACATAAACCGATCATTCCTTGATTCAATTCGTTGCAGCGACGCCGCTTGTCTCAGAAGCAAGAGCGCCGAAGAGCTTATGGATGTTGTGCCGGCGACGTGGTACGTAGGTACCGTTGGTCTGCCAGAAATGAAAGAAGACTCAAGCATCTATATGAAAAGGAGACACGAGTGGCTCGTTTTGGACGGAACGATTGTTCAGGAGCACGTCGGTGAAATCTTGTCACAGGACAACCTTATGGTAAAGGTAGTGATGGGTACCACCGCGCACTCCGGTACCCCGCTGCAATACCTGTCATCAAATGTCACTCTTAATGCGACACAGGTCGAAAATCTCGTACGAGAATCCTTGCTCGGAATTAGAGGCTATACATATAAAGCTCTGAGGTAAGCGATCGAATTATGATTAATGGTCGATGTGGTGTATTTAGATTATTTTTAAATCTTTTTCTCAAAAGTAATAGTAAACGTTGCGTATTGTGTACTATTTTCCACGTGTATATTAATTGCACACGCCACTTGCATACAAGTTAATTACAGCGCGCGCGTCAGAAAAAAAAAATAAATAATCCCTACGCAGAAGTCGCTGTGATTGGCAGTGGGCAATTACTACAGGTGCATCCAAAAGCACGACCGCTCACTGAGCGCTCAGTGAGCTCTTGCATCTGATTGGCATATTCCATTAGATCTAAAAATATAGACCAAACAGGTACAAAAGCTCACTGTGTGTTCAGCGAGCAATCGTGCTTCTGGATGCATCTAGTGTGTAAGTGAACCATTCCTCTATTTTCCAGGCACTACAATGCTACGTTGAAGGGATTGATCACAATGATTTCCGATATTCGTGTAGTATGCCCGCTACTGACGCTCGCCAGGATGAACACCAACATACCATTTTACGTAGTCACTCAACCACGCCGACAGCACTTGGCCGATCCTGACAGTGACGCCGCGGCCATTCTAGGAACCTACACTGCTGTTACGCCCGAGGAGAAGAGATATTTGTTAGTTATGCAACAGTTATTTAACCAGTATGTGTGGAATGGCCAAGTCGCGCTGGCTGATCGGTCGGGCGCGAAGAGAATCTTGATTGTTGATCAAGACGTACAGCTCGCGCAAAGTTATTCAAATTGCGATTTCTGGATAAACGAAAACATCGTACCTAAGTGCGGTCGAGTCGATTAAAAGGCTTTTATCGCCGTGCAAGTTTATGTAGCATCTGGAAATTTGCACTTGGAGTGGATTGTCCGTTGAATTTCTGCGGACACTAATTTTCACAACACAAGTATGTATTTTGACTATTTGAGTAGATCGATGCGATAAACGTTCATTGAGATTATGCAAGACGAACAAAGATCATGCCTTTGTGGACATATAATAGTACCTGTTTAATCATGACAATTAATTAATGTAAAGCCAAAATATAAAATAGTGATTTTTTTAAAGAAAGAAATGAAGCAATTTAGTAGATATCCGTGTATGCCGACGTGAATTCGTTCTCAATGCTAAAATATGACAATATTTTGCAACGAGAAACGTATATTATTCTTTATATCTGAGACAAACGTACGTCTGGCCATAAGACACATGGACTTATCTGTATGTGTATAAATGTAAATCAAATTGTAATATATTTATAGGGTAATAATGCGTGTTGAGAAGAAAATGCGTAGGAGGCTTAGAACATATACTACTGGAAAAGGAACGCTGAACGCGTGAAGCCAACATCTTTGTGAGAGAGGAAGCTATAGAGTCCCAAATGTTCGCAATACGCATGCGCAGCACTATTGTCTGTGTGAATTGTACAGATGAGTTAGTATTTCTTACACATCTGTATAATGTATGAATGTGTAAGAAATACTACACAATTGTACAATTCACACAGACGATGGTACTGCGCATGCGCATTGCGAACATTTGGGACTCTCTACCTTTCTCTCTCGCATAGATGTTGGCTTCACCTCGGTACACGGACCAGCATAGGCAATTCCTCTTCCAGTAATATATGTTCTAAGGTAGGGAGGCATAAGCATAAGAGAGAAAGAGAGAGAGAGAAAGAAAAGGAGTTTGAAATTGAGTTAAAGGCATAAATTATACGATTGTATATTCTTGTAAAACGTAAGCGAATGAGTGCGAAAAGGATAAAAGGAGTAAAGATCTTCAATAACTTTCTAATATCGAATAATAGCAAATTCGATTGAATGTACTCAGTATTGATGCATATTAAAGCCATCATACACAAATTGACATATAGTAAAAATATGTAATTAATATAAATATAAAAACGGATTAAACCATAAAATCTTTAATACATTTTATTGTGCTGTTAAATAAAATCTATATTTTATAATTCGAAATATTTACATTTTACTTTTACACAGATTAAATCAATGTAGAACGACTTTATTGTTTACTACTGAGCACTAGTGCGTTCAACCGAATTGGCTATAAATCAGTCGCATTTTGGATGAGAATTTCTCAAATTCGGGAGTAGAATATCTTGATATAATTGAAATTTTTGGCTCGTTATATGTAATCGTACTGGTATTTTATTCTTTATATACTTCTTAATCGTATTCACTTCATGTTATAGACGTAATGATAGCATAAAAAAAGTCTCAGAATATAAACTATTGATAGATTATCGGTGCACTTCGACGAGAACGAATTCGTATCCCTGCACACAACGGACCATGCTCTTCTGGTACGGAAAATATTCTTGGATCAAGGTTTGTCTCTTAATGAGAACAATAGTGGAACATGTCCATTGCATCATGTTTGTGGAAGCAATATCCTATCGGACGGAATTGCTCATCAATAGTTTCTTCTTTTATACGAAAATACATTTTATTATCGATATTTTTTTACAGATTTATAACTTATTGTTAGACAAAACAATATTCTCTTGTTCTCGGCGAGAGAACCGCAGACTGAACAAATATTATACGTGAGTAGTATTTATCTATTCATTTAAGAGGTACTCACATGAAGGCTTTTATATTATTTAGACTGAAGCTGCCAAATTTAATATCTTTTATACCGCGAAATATCCACTCGAATGAAAAAAATTCTACTATTGCATAATATTCGAATTTCGCGCTTGTAAAAGATAACAAGTAATGTTTGCAAGTTACAAAAGCTTTTTTTAGCCCGATTCCTCATGCTGCAGACATCGGCACTTTGATACCGAGCGTGCCCAGATAACCAAGCATGATTTAACATATTAGACAAACTAATGCACTACACGAGTTGTTGTGAATTTGCAACAATTTGCTGACATCGGAATCTTATGTGCAAACTGAGTTAGCAACGTGTTAGCAAATAGACATCACCAATTTATAAAATTTCAAGAGCAAACGTTGAGAATTAATAATGCGTCATGATGATGGCAAAATGACGGCACGCGCTGAGCTCGCATTTCATATATAGTATCGTGCCGCCAACATAATAGCAAATTAATGGCATATTTTACATGCCATCAAGATGCTATCAATTGCTATCATCAAATTTAGAATTCACGTGAGGGCAACATTTCACGCATAATGAAGAAGCACCTAGTTTATCGACATCTACTACAACGGCTGACAGTAATATGACGGCATCTTGGACTCATTTGGTTTATATGGATAATTGGTAAAAAATGAGTAATGGGGGTAAATTTTATCTGTACATGTAGTCATTTAAATCCCTTTTTCCTCAATTGGCGCTCAGTGTCAAAGCGCAGATATCATCTATATGAGGATTCGAACTTATATGCTTTTCCGTAAACGCGGCTCGTATAAAAAAAATGATAATGATCTTAATATTCTTGTATTGATCGTTTTTACTTATAATTATTACTCAATGTATTATTAAGTGTAATTTATTTTCATTAATACGTGATAAAGTAGCACTTATATTCAAGAAACCTGTACATGCTGTTTCATTTTATAGATAGATTATTTGCATAATTAACTAATTTCCATTACCTTAACATTATCTATGCGAATAGAACAATGACTAGAGCGCGGAAGTTCGAGCATGGGGCGCACTCGAAGAACCGTTGTGCGTTTTGTTTATATTGAGTAGTTTGTGCGCCTGGACGAAATGTTGCGATCTCACCTAAGCAAGCACCCAACTCACGCGCGCAGCGGTCCACTGCGCGTGCTCCGTGATCATGCCCGAACTTCTGCGTCCTAACAATGACATTCGTAATAAGCATCCGTTCTGACTGATCGTAAGTGATTAAGCAGGCCTGATTACACCAACGTTACTTTGGCCCGTATTCAGAACGCGCTTTTGTCGATAAAAGCGCGCTTTTATCTCTGAAATTCTATAATATGCGTGACGTAAAGTATAGTATGTTAGCGCGCTAACATCGTTGTAAACGCGTTCTAAATACGGGCCTTTAATTTTAAACAAAGCTTAAAACTCTTCCTTTCTGTCTTTATCAACACTGAAGAGAAAGGGAGAGTTTTAAGCCTCGCTTAAAATCAAAGTGACGATGGTACAATCGGGACTAAGAATACCACAGAGTGATGATCCTGATTGTTAACATATCTGACTGTTGGTAGTCCATTCGTACGTTTTCGCGTTCCATCCGCGGAAGACATTCGAATCTTTTAAGAATATCTAGCAACGAAACCACATAGTATACATATATAACGAGTATTATATTTTATAAAGGAACAAATTTCAGAATAGTATGTATAATTTTATGAATATTTTGAATATTTAAACCGTTTCTACTTACGGTATCTCGTGATACCGTAAGTAGAAACGGTTTAAATATTCTTCACATGTGGAGATCACTCGTAAACATACGTGCGCACGTTATCTCTTCGACCAAATAAATGTATGCATGTATGTATTTGTCGGTACATATCGCATATTCTCATACTTGATTAGAATTACACTAAGGCTAGATAATATGTGCAAAAATATTGCTGACTTAATTATTGTACTCTTGAATGTTTAGGGATAATAAGGTGATTGCATTCTATCGAAACTTTATGTTTATGTGTTACTTTACTCTTTTATTTATTTCATTCTTGAATATATAACTGTATAACCTTACAATAGAAAATTTAAATTATTTTCAGATTCGTAATAATCATTAAAATATCTCTCATCTCTTTTATTTATATATTTTTATATATTTTACTTATTTAAGAGATCTGCATCGCGAAATGTGCATACTTTCTTAACGAGTCTTTAAAAATGGACTTATTGCATTAAATTCGTAAGGATATATTGACATGATAAATGATTTATTTATGAAATGCGACTCTTTTGATATGTTGCAAGTTAATTCTAAGTATATAGAGCAAGAAATTGGTTTGTACAGGGTTTTCCAATAGTACGTCGATCGGATGTTTTAAATCATACTTGCTATATAGCAACCAGGGTGGAAGAAACCCAGGTTATGTTCCAAAATTGACTGCCTGTATTAAAAATCAATAGTTCACGTAACGTAAACTGTCGCATTTTCAGTGTTGGCAGTAAATTTGGAATACTGCCCCAGTTGCGCATTTTGAATATCAGAAGAACGATACCAGATACCGCCATATAATTTCCACGGTTATTTGAATTTGGCGTTATGCCAAAGCTTATTCCACGTTATGGCAAGTTTCTTCTCATTTTAACGTTAATGTCTTCTCTTTTGGAAAACCATAAAACTACATATTTTTGGATTTTTCTTTTCTGTAAACACATTTTTACGTTTTTATTTGATACATACTCATTTTTGCTATATATTAAACTTCAAACCACGGCAACTGTTTAAATATGGCCGCATTTGGCATGTGTGCAAAATACATTCGCAAAATTCATGACTTTTTTTATTCACATACTTAATAATCACTATAGTTGCCATCTCTTCAGTTTTCTGTCGGCGGGAAAAATCTCTAACCCTAAATTTTGATTTACCTTTTTCTTAGGAAATGAGAAATGATAATGTATAAAGATAATAACCCCTCGATCTTTTCCTCCGGTTCTAAAAAGAAATCTCCAGCAGGAGGATCAAACATCTAATGACTTTTCATTAGACATTTAGGATCCTTACATCATAGATAAGGAACAATTAATGCTAAATCTGCGATAAAGTATTGCGGGATCTACAATAGAAGTAGCGGTCGTAGAATCTTAAGTTGTAGAAAATTAATCAATCACAGTCGGATATGAGAAGAATAATCGACTATGATTGGTCAATTTTCTACGACTTAAGACCCTACGACCGCTACGACTTCTATTGTAGACTCTGCATAATAGTAATTTCCAACACAAAGCACAAAAGTGATTGGTGACTTTTTTTTTTTTTTTTAGAGAAATGGTAAGAAAGTTGCCGACAATAATTATTAATTTCCGGTATATGGGCCTTCGAAATCCAGCAAGACACTTAATTGAAAGGTGGCAACCGCAATAATCATTCAACAGAGAAAACAATTTGCAGTATAGTGTATAAATTCGAGGAAATGTAATCTGATAATTGAATCTGTATAAAATATGCGTGCTCGTTTAAATTGACATTACTTTTTTTTTTAACTGAAAATAGCCAAGCACGGCGAACGCTACTGCATGATAATAAACTTTTTATGTCCAGAATTGACTGATATGAATTTAGACCCCAATTTAAACGACATTTATAATTCCAACAAAACGGCGCAACCATACAACGAGTGAAATAATGACTCTTAGAAGTTCAAAGATAGAATTTTTTCACAAAAGTGTGATATCAATTAGCTGCCAAAATCATGCAGTTTGAAATCACTGGATTTTCTTTAGGACTATGTGAAAGGTAATATGAACGTCGTATGCGCGCCACAATTATTTGCAAACCATCTCATTAGCTCAAAGACAAAATTCGATACATCATTATCGAGTCACGTATATGTGAGAATGTCATCCAAAGTCTAGACAAAAGGTTATTCATGCATAAAGAGCCTCAGTGGCTATCTTGTCACTATTGTTTGCATATAATTGTAATCAGTCATATTATTGTATAATATGATTGATTAATGTTAATAGATATTCAAAATGTTCTAAACTTATGTGTTTTATTTCAAAAAACATCCGGAAGTTCTTACTAAAAAAAACCCTGCAGGTATTATACATATATTAGTAAGGCCCGATTGCACTAACGTTACTTTGACTTTAAGTGAGGCTTAAAACTCTCACTTTCTCTTTTTAAAGCTGAGAGAGTCGGAGAGAGAGAATTTTAAGCCTCGCTTAAAATCAAAGTAACGTTGGTACAGAAAGTAATAACCAGGCCTAAATCTCGTACCATTAGGGCTGCGTTCAGGAATTACGCCTAGATAACTCTAGGATGCATTTTTGCTATAATATACATAACGTAACCTTAGAGTTATCTGGGGGTAATTCCTGAACGCAGTCCAGGTATACATATTGAAAGAGTTTCTCTTAGTTTGATTTGAATTTTATATATATGCGTTCACATTCAGAAAATCGTATTTATTTGAATGTATCTACCACTGACGCGAAGGCCAATGTTGAGGCTATTTGCACATCTTGATTGATGCGGTATGCATTATTTGATATTATAATCATAGATATTTTTCTTAACTATTAATCACACTGTAATACAATTTTATACTGTATCTATAATATCAATAAAAAGATTATACATAAACAGCATTTGATAAAATTTCGTAATTCGATACGGCTATAAATGGGAAATAGGTTAAACCCTCCATCGGCAATATGAACAATTTTTACTTTTCCGCAATTTGGATCTTCGAATTAGGGTGCTGTTCCATGGGCACGGAAAACGGGATCGGAACGGTGAAGTGATAAGGGCAACCAATCAGCATCGTTCCGTTCCGATTTTAAGTAGCCTGGCTTCTCATGGGGCATATTTTTCGGAAATGGAAATTTTTCGTACTGTCAATCACCAGTGATCACTAGCGATTAAGAATAATATTGAAAAAAATTCAACTAAAAGGAGTATTGAAAAGATGGAAAATGTCATCTGTAAGTATTGTAATTACATGTATGTTAAATTATTTTATATTAGATTATAATGATTTTGCATACATCTCTAATCTTTGTAGGTAATTTACACTATGAATTCAACAGATAGCACTAGTAAGTCATGCAGGCTGTCCATCTAACTCGATATTGCATCAATTTATTGCTCAGTTTGTTCCGTTATTATAAATAAAGATAAATGTAAAATGTCATAATCGTGATTTAATCTATCATAAGCAAATAATTGCCTTCTATAACTACCACGGATGGTTTATAATTTTCTTAGTTTATTTTATTATAATCTTGCATTCATACTTTACAACACTGTATTTAGTTTATATTTTCGTCACAAGATCTTATTTATAACCAAAGAGAAAACACTCTTTGTAAAATAAAAACAATATAACCAACCAAAGAATATCGAGTGCACACATCGATTGTAACGTTTCTTTAGTACTTTTGTTATTTTAATCATGGATTCTAATTCATCTATTAAACATCATGGAAATAAGTAGATAAGTAAATTTATAAGTTTATTGTTTGGAAAATAGTGTTTTGTGTATTTTACATGCATTCTTCATTAATTATCTTTAAAATTTATATTATTTCAATATTAAAAATATTATTTATGCTGAAATATTTTCAACAATATGTCAGTCATTTTCATTTCTTATTTCAACGATTTCATTGTCGATTTCAACAATTTCGGCGATTTTTTCCACCAGGGCAGTTTTAAAAGTATTATGTAAAAATGTATTAAATATGGTAATACCTGATGAGGATTAATGTGTATCATATTTATGTATTTTTTATACGTATATATGTATTTTATTGACATTTTAAAAATACTAAAATTGATAATAAAACTTTTTATATATTTCAAATAAAGACTTTCGATATTTATTTCCCAGTCAAAATACTTCAAATTGAATCTTTGCTCTATAAAGTACTAACAATTAGATGTCAAATAATTATTCTCTGATTGCTCTGACCAATTTTACTAATCTATATTCATTTTTATACGCATCACGAGGTTAAGGAGGTTCTCGCGTTTAATGAAATATAAGACATGTCTATAATATACATGTAATACAAAAGTTAATAATATCAATAATATCTAGAAAAAATTTCATTGACTTTTACCGTACCATTTTGAAGATATTTATTAATTCTAAATTTATAGAATTTTACATTAAAAGTTGAAGGTATAACCTTATTTTGTAATTATTCTCTTTTAAATTAAAACGCTTCCGTATAAGACAGCAATTTAAAAATCGTTATAATCATAACGTAAACACTTAAGTTTGTTCTCGTAAAGTTTCATTTAAACCGACCGTACAGTTACAAGAAATTTACATTCTTCAATGAAAAAAGCTAGAATATATGTCAAATGGACGATGCGTATACATCAAATGAGCACCTCGCAACTTTTATTTTGTCATTTTGAAAATATTTAGAAAACAAGGAAAGAACAAGGGCAATAGGAGTCAAGCGCGGGAGATGTTGCGCAAATAACACGACTATCGTAGCGTGAAACTTCTTTATTTTACTAAAGCGCTTACATGTTTCGGCTCATTTTTGAGCTTTCTTCAGAGACAACTAATAAACTCACATATATAGAATATAACAATTATTAACTAGTCATGGTGATCTTCCCCACCTCGAGAGTATAAATGCCAGAATTAAATCCAGATAAGAATGCAATGAAGAAAAAAAGGAAAGCAATTTTGAAAATCTCGAAATAAAGAAAATGTAAAACTAATGTATCAAAAAATTTTTGAAATTATAATTAATTATTCCGGAAGTTAGGAAGCTCACCCTGATCACAAGATACCGCATCGCAAACATTACTCTTAATAATTCAAAAATCGGCTTCTGATAAGTTGGCCAGTCAGTGTCAGACAGTCTCTTTTTGATTTAATTGGTCTTTATTGAGACAGTAATTAGAAAACTAGCGTTAAAAATTAATCAAAATCAAGAAAAGAAATTTTGAAAATGATCTAAAGTCAACGCCCGACAAACTTCTTCCTGTACGAGCGACACTGACTAACACAGTCAGTGTGAGCTTCCTAACTTTCGGAATAATTAATTATAATTTCAAAAATTTTTTGATACATTAGTTTTACATTTTCTTTATTTCGAGATTTTCAAAATTGCTTTCCTTTTTTTCTTCATTGCATTCTTATCTGGATTTAATTCTGGCATTTATACTCTCGAGGTGGGGAAGATCACCATGACTAGTTAATAATTGTTATATTCTATATATGTGAGTTTATTAGTTGTCTCTGAAGAAGGCTCAAAAATGAGCCGAAACATGTAAGCGCTTTACTAAAATAAAGAAGTTTTACGCTACGATAGTCGTGTTATTTGCGCAACGTCTCCCGCGCTTGACTCCTATTGCTCTTGTTCTTTCCTTGTTTTCTGATTTATAAGAAGTCTTAGTCAGGTTAATTTATTATACGTTAGTGAAAATATTTAGTAACATATATAATTAACAATAATTACGTATAATGGTATAAGATATTGTTAGTAATCTTTTTATTCCATTATTTTAATTGTTTTATATATTATTATGAATAAACTGTCTATTGACTAGGAAGTAGCGCGAGAACCTCCTTAAAATAAAAAAATCGAATAGAATTGATTGAATCGGTTCAAATCATTCAATTAACATCATACATTCGAATCGGTCTTATTCGATTCGAATCGATTTACGACGCAAAAATCAAATCAATTTATTTTTTAGCCATCCCTAGTGTGCAGGAACCATAAACGTCACTTTGTGTGTGGATGCAGTGATTCCGCCCCTCCCTGCGGGTAGGTTCTACCAAAAGTGACCTAATCCAAACTGTTATTTTCGCAAGGAAAGTTGTAAATCCATGTGGAATCTCGCTTCGCGTGAAAAGCTGTAAATTCATACGAAAGTAACAGATGGTTAGGTCAATTTTTTAATATTGCAACTCGTAACGGAAGCAAAATTCATTGTGCTTCCTTTTACAATGCGAAACGAGGTTCCACATAGATGTACAACTTTCCACTCGAATCGAGGCCTATATACCTCAATACCAAAATTTGGTTTAGATTGGGTTAGGGTTATATTTTTCGGAGGTGGAGGCCCTCATGCAAGATGAGAGGGCGGAATTCACTACCGCGTTCACGTATACAACGTGAATCGAAGTTTCACATGGATTTAAATTATAAAGTTAAACTCATTTATTATTTTGATTTGATTTGTTAATAATTTTTTAATGAATGACAACTGAAATCTGAGCTGCGTTCAAAAATTACTACCCGAGTACATCCAAATATTATTTTATTCTTGTTGTTCACCAAATGTTGAACAAGGATATAATGATACTCAGGCACTCAGGAAGTGTTTTCGAACACAGCCTTGAAGGTTACTCAGGATCTCTTTCAGGATCATTTTGCCAAATATGTCAAGGTCAGGTTTATCGGAGAGCAGCCCCTTTTATAAACTCTAATTACTTAATGTTTTTTAGAGAATTCGCTTTAGCATCGTGTTCGAAGATTTATAATTATTCAGTTCATCAAGCGTGTTTTATTTTCACGTTCACACGCTGTAAGCATTAATTCATCTTTGTTATATATCAAATTTTAAACAAGGACAAATGATGCTTAGTGCTTACAAGCGCTATAAGCGCAAAACGGAACGCATTCTACTAGGCTGCTGAATTATTGCTGCAGCTACAATGGGCGCATTCAGCGGATTCAACAATCGAGTGAGCACTTGCTGTTATTGGTGTATTCTCTTAGCTCATCCAATCAGAATTTTAGATCTAGAAGAATACATCAATACCAGCGAGCGCTCACTCAACTGTTGAATTTGCTGAATGCGCCCATTAGGTGCATCCAGAACCACGATCGCTTGCTGAGCTCTTACTGATTGCTATTATCTGATTGGCATATTCTATTAGAGCTAAAAATATAGACCAAACAGGTACAAGAGCTCTCAATGAGCAGTCGTGCTTCTGGATGCACCCATTGAATCGTGATGTTATAACCGAGAAACGTTGAAGTTTCTTGCATGCTATTTATAAACGAAGAAAATTTAAAACAAACAAAATAATGAGATCGCTTTAATACAAAAAATAAAAGGAATTCTTATCTCCCCTGACAGTTAGTAAATAATCGTAAGGTGAAAATAGGCTACACATGCGAATTAAGTAAACGATGGTAAACGTACTTCACACTTAAAATATATACAGGGTGTCCCATTTTAAATAATGCATTAAGATTTCTCGAAAACTATGGTAGATACGGAAAAATGTTTTAAACAAAAATTGTATGGCTCGGAGGGGAACATAAGAAGGTATCATTTATTTGACCTTAGGTGGCGTCGTTAAGATCAGGTTAAGATCATATCGATTTTTTTAAATGGAACACCCTATTTTTGATACCAGAATTTAATAGCTGATGTCATGAATTTAAACACCAACTATTAAATTCTGGTATCAAAAATAGGGTGTTCCATTTAAAAAAATCGATATGATCTTAACCTGATCTTAACGACGCCACCTAAGGTCAAATAAATGATACCTTCTTATGTTCCCCTCCGAACCATACAACTTTTGTTTGAAACATTTTTCCGTATCTACCTTAGTTTTCGAGAAATCTTAATGCATTATTTAAAATGGGATACTGTATAAATGGAAGAGGAATTAAGTATTGAACCTGGGTAACGATCATGTAACTTTTTCTTTAGAATGGAAACGTGAAGAGTGAAAATTTTTATGTACAAAAATTTTCACTTGTCACATTTCCGCTCCGGGGAAAAAGTTACATGATCGCTACTCCCTGAAGCCAACATTTGCGAGAGGTCAGAAAGCTATATAATCCCAATTGACTGTAATGCATATGTGTTATTCCGTTTTCCCCTGTTCCACTTTGTTGTTAATGTGTGAGGAAGTATTTGGGACTCTCTAGCTACATATGTTGATTTCAGGCTCGATATATGAGCGACATGAGCAATTCTCCATCCATTTATATACAATGTTCTAAGATTTCACGTGCCTTTTACGATTATTTCCCGTCAGAGGAAGGAAGGACAGTTTACGAGTATTTTAAAACGATTTCATTACATACTTTGTTTTATCTAAATTTATTTACAAATGGCATACAAAAAATTTCAACGCGTTATTTTTGACTTATGACGCACGATCCAATATAATGGCGATTATACTCAGGAGCCCCTTAATGGAATTCATATGAGTATTTTGCGCTTCCATAAGCTCTTACAGTATGAAGGAACACAATTATATGTATAACACGAACTTGTTATTAAATAAAAAGTATGAATTAGGGAGATATAAAGCTATATATAAGATATACCAAAATACTCTTGTAAATACTGTATCTTAATAAGTTATATATTATTTAAAAATCTACGTTATATGGTGTCTCATGTTTTTGCATTATTCTAGTACTTCTACATTATATGAATACTTCTGAGTATACATTCATAAATCGATTAACAACAAATATACATGTAAGAAAAATTCGTAAGCATCACAATATCTTACTTCATTTCATTGTAAGATCAATAACATATTTAGCATATTTGGCGCTAATCTTAAAATGTTATTTATACATATGGCAATAACAAAGGCAATCAACATAGAGAATACATTAGTTACCAAACTAATGTATCAGTTGTGGACTTTCTACAACAAACCATTATCTAAGCTTTAAGTCTTAACCTTTTGAGTCACAGCGTAACATATATGTTACATCTTTTGACTCTTCTTTTCTAGACTGTATTTCAAAGATTTCATCGAAATTAATGATTCTTTTTTTATTATTCACTATATTAATACTTAGTTCAACTTCAATATACTGATTTTTCTATTTTGTTTATACTTTTTTTGTTGTAAACATTTTGACGCGAAAAAACGCTTTTTTTTTTAGGTTAAATTCATTTGTGAAAAAAAGCCTCTATGAACATACTCATTTTTTGAGTTATATTTATGTTTTTGAGGTCGCTGATTACGAATATGCATTCGGTTTATTTTACAAATTTTATTTCAATATTCTTACGTTTGTTTTAGAAATTGTATTTTAACATTTTTTTATAAATTGTATTTCAATTTTTTATAAATTCAATGGTTGGATTTATATTCCGCCACTTCAGAAAACCCTTATTTATGGATTTTTCAGGATAGAATGCGAATTGTAATGAAAATCAAGAATCAATTTGCTTTTTAAACCGCCATATTGTACTCGCCATCTTGAATTTCAATTATTTTAGGATTTGATAAAAGATTTGATTTCAGTGACCTCAAAAACCTATAATTCTATACATTTTTCAGAGATTAGTCTTTTCCTTTAATTGCGTGACTCAAAGGATTAAGGCATAAGAAATTGATCAATCATAATCAATTATTCTTTTCACATTCGATCAGACACTGTGACTGATCAATTTTTTACGGTTTAAGAGTTACTTTAAGTAAGGGCTTATTGTAGAATGTGTTATTCGAAAACAGTTTGCCGTATCATAACAAGTTATAGAGAGTTTTACAAAATATTATACTTAATAAATATCTAGCATATTCATATACTGTATCTATTAAATGGTAACATAAAATTTCATAAAACTTATCATTTTCTTCCATGCGCTCTTGTATGATACAGAATTTATTATGTTATGTACAAATGTCGATTACCTAATGTTTTGTACAAACAATTACTTACCAAAACGAGCAAAGACAATGTTTGTCTCGTATAACTTCATGCAGAGCGATTACTAAATTATACAAATCATATAAAATGATCGGTTTTCATAGAATTCGCAACATTATTGTATCATTTTTCCATTATCACAGATTGTTTTGGTAGCAGACCTATTTGCGATATCACGTTCTAGAGAAGGCCTACAATGGACTAGAGCATCTTAGCAGAAACTGCTGGGACTCTGCGTTAAACTGTTTAAACCGCCATCAAGTTTCCAGCGTTGGAAAGAGTCTTGTTAATACGAAATAGGCTACGTCGTAGTTATTCCAATATGCCGTATGTGCTGCTACAGTATACAAATAATTTCTTCCTAAGCCAATCGGACGGAGCACATAGTCCAATCGTTGTGCTAATTCTAATGACGCAAAAAATATTTGTAAATAATTTGTGATACAGAGAAGATTCCTATACGTTGTAATGTGTATATAATTACCTTGACCTGGACGGATTGATGGATTTGAATCTGGTGTTGGTGAAGATGGACCTTCTCTAATGTTCCAACCACCTCGCACTAAATCCCAAAGACTCCAACCCTTCTCTGCATTACGATTGGGTGGACTATCCACTGGACTATCATCTTTATCATCATTTTCTATTGATACATATAATAATTCTATATTAAGTATTAAAAATTTTTGCTCGTTTAATTTAGTTGTCCTTGTATTTAAATTTTCTCTCTCTCTCTCTCTCTCTCTCTCTCTCTCTCTCTCTCTCTCTCTCTCTATACTATTTTAAATACTCTTATTGTTCAGATTTTTAAAAGTCGTTATATTTTTATAGAGGAAATCAATATCTTCTTGAAGAGTTAAGTATTAACCCCTGTATAGAACACATTTTCTTTGCATCCATTTTGCAAATATGAAACATCTTAGTTCATTGGTTTGTTACATGAAAATTATGATAACCCACTTTTGTTAAAATGATATGATTAATTTGATCTGTATATACAGTTTAAAAATGAAGATACTTTCTCATTACTTGTCTCATTTTAATTTAAACCAATTTTGAACTGAATGTTTATTGCAATAACTGTATAGTAATATACGTCTATGTAGAAGTAATAATAGAAGTTTATATACAAAATAATTGTTAATTATATATCGATATTTTAGAAGACAAAATCAAAAATACAAAAATATCATTTAAAAAAACATAAAATTGGTTAGACTTTATATTTCGAACTTCAAACACATCATAAAAGATATTTAAATATCTTAAGAAAGGCTGATAAATAAAGTACCTGTAGGTGGTAGAGTCGGATCGACGTTGTTTAGTGATGAAGGCGATTGTGGTATTTGCTGACCATCAATTCCTCCGTATGGTGGTATTAGAACTGGCTCGATTTTACTGTAACCCCTTTCTAAAAGCGGTTCCATTCTATATGCCACTGGGTCGGACCAATGAAATATGTTATAGAATCTTTTACATAAACCTTGCGGCATCACATCTAATCTGTTGGATGGAGTACGAGTGCGCAGAGCTAAAAATACGGACAACGGCGAACCCAAGCAAAACAAATTTTCAATCTGTAAATGAGAAAACAATTTTTACTTGGTATAATAATTAGAAATAATTTGTGCAAATTTTGTAAACAGTTTAAAATTTAAGCTCTATTGACTATTTTCCAAAGTCTGAAAATTTTTCCGAAAATTTTACATTTTTCTAAAATATATATTGAATATTCTTTACATTTTACTAAAAGTATTGCAAAATTATTATAAATACGCGAAAATTAGTTTTTTTACATTAATTTTTTACATAAATGGTTTTAATACATATGAAAATATATGATATTATGTTTTATTAATACATTATAATTATACTTAATATTAATTATTTTTCTGTATACGTGTTCCATTTTTTTACAACATCTTTGATCAGATATATTACAACTATACATCTATTAACATTATAGATATTCGTGAATCATCAAAGGAGCAGTTCCCATATGATCGCAGAGATCAAGCACGCTATATTAGGGTTCAGCTTAAAATGGGTGATGCTTGGAAGCACCATGAAATTCTAATTTAGGGATAATGTTTTTTTTAATCATAATTTTGTTATGTCCTCTGGAATATGCTAATCAGTCATATTTATTTTAGCAATAAAACTGAATTAATTAATTTGATTTTTCTGAAATTTCGCCGAAATGTCACTAAAAAATGTTCCAAAACAAAGGACAATTTCAACAAAATTTCAGTGGAGTTTCAATGAAATTTCAGTGAAATTTTTCCACTATGGTACTCATATTCTAATGAAATGCTTTCTTGAATTTTTTGAAAGCAACCTAAGGACTCCGATTAATTAATTACTTCTAATAATTCGTAAATTTTTCTATATACACATATGTTTTTCACTATAACTTTATATAGGAGATAAAAATTTTGATTTAAATGGAAATATTATTATCGTATAAGAATCGATCTTCTCAATGTACAAAAATTTTTTTATTCATTTAGAAATGAAGTTATTTTTTCTGAAAAATACTTTATTTTAAGATATATAAATTTCCTTAATAACATTTTCTTAATTTTGTTAAACTTTTATTTCTTTATATTAAATATAATTTTTATTTTTTCAAGAGATAATTATTTTATTATGAAAATTGTTTACTAGTAACAAGAAAGTTGTTTCTAAGAATCAATTCAATACTTGTTACTACGGACTATGTGAGAAAATTATTTATATGAAACAAATTTTACTTAAAACAAGTAAATTTCTTTCCATGTAATTGCTCACAGGAAATTGCAATCCTTGCAATAAAACTTCTTGCGCCTGCGGACATGAGAGTCGCGAATCAGGTCCTATCCAGCCTGTAACTATGTCATATACAATCACACATCCTAGAGAATGCGCTAAAATTGAAATCTTTCCTTGCCAACCAGGATGCCGACTCGCAAACATACAGTATAAACTATTTAACTCTTTTTGTAATCCAGCTCGAACTTCAGCACCATACAGAGGACTTGTATAATACAAAATATCCATTGCTGATGTATTAAGCAAGTGACGTATGCTCAATACACTGTAAGGTGTAATTGCGTCTACTATATCTGAAAGAAGAGGTCGCACATTTGGTAAAATTAAGTAGATGTTAGTGCTGTAAAGTATGTGTATTTTACCTCCATCTAACTTTAATGATGATCGCCATTCAACTGGAAAGAATTCTACTCTGTGTTTAGAATTTGGAAAGTATTTTTGCTTAAGCCAATCCACGCAATCTCTAAAACTATTAATTTATTAATACTTAAAAATATTATTTTATAAAAATATAGTATCATACAAAATACAGTATTATACAAAATGTTCCACGAAAAAACCGACAAACTTCTAAAATATGTTTTAGAGATCATTCTAAACAAAAAAGATAGAAGAAAAGATATAGAAGAATATATCCGAAAGTAAAATTCCATATATTAACGAAGATACAATTGGCACAGCACCGTTTACTTGAATAATTCAGTCATTATTTGGCCTATTAGTTCGTTCTACAATTGCGTAGTGTTAAGTGATTGTAGTTGTAAGAATTGACCAATCACAATCGAATATGGCCGCGGTTCGATTCACGCTCCAACGCTTAAAAATCGTTTCATCCTTATTGTTTGTCAAATGTTGAACGAAGACAAATGATGCTCATGTGCGTGTCAGCGTGAATCGGACTATGATGTATGAGAATATTCTACTGTGATTGGTCAATTCTTGCAACTACAACCACTTACAATTACGCTTACATAATTGTAGACTAGGTTTTATAGTTATATATCTATATTGTAGATGACGTTGGCATACAATTTAATTATAGATTATACTAGTTTAAAAAAAATCTTAATTGAAACTTTAATCGCGTTTTTCTCAGAATGATGAGCTTTCGTTCAACCTATAACAAAATTAATCTAAATGCTTTGAAATCTGCGCAGTTTATTACTACGTTTACACGGTCCGATTTACACCGAAGTTATAACATCGATGTTATGGAACTAACCAATCATAGTTATTCTTCTGAAAAATGGAATGACTTCGAAAAATGGAATTGGACAATTTCGTAACATCGATGTTATAACTTCGGCGTAAATTGAACCGTGTAAACGTAGTCATTGTCAATTGAATTATCTCTAAAAAAATACTAGTGGTTTTTGCGATAATTTACGTACTATTTTTACAATCCATACTTTACATTGAATTTTAACGTGAAAATTGAACTTTTTTTCTCACGCATGAAACATTTTTTAAATCTGTGACAGGTATTTCTTTGGTAAATTTAATGTAGATTAAAAATAATTAATCAAATTTTTGATACAGCATACTTTGGACCCGTGTATGCCTTTATCGTGTATAGTCCTCCAAAAAACGTACTACAACGCCCCATTTCGTTTGCTAGGAGCATAAATTGTTATACGTTTTGTACACCAAGATAAGAGTAGTAAATAGGTACAAAAAGATTTTTTGTATTATGTATAGTTGTTTATTAATAAACTCCTAAAATAAGATATGATTTTGAGGCCTCCTGGGTGGACTAACTCCTTAATCGATCGATTAATCGCAGATACAACTCTTACGGAGAAAAGTTGCAAACACTTACAGTCTATTTTCTATTTCGATCATGATTCATTTTGATCATGATGACGCATGCGTACGTAATGGTAGAGCATGCAAATATGTCACTACTGCGATATTTATTAAATCGATATTTATTGTTTACTTACTTAAGGGGATGCTAAAGTCGTCCTTTATCATCATTTCCATTCGGTGAAAAATCTCCGAATTGAATTTACGGATTGCAAAATTATTATTACAGAATTAAAGTACGCACAAACAGGACCTCAGCTGCATTAGATTTCACGAGAAAGTCGAAAAAAAGTTAAAAAATTCACTTACTTTTGGCTTGTACAGCTGTCATCTCAGGTATATATTTGCTTGATATAAGAATTTTATAATCTATATCTTGAAAATAATCGTGCAGCTGAGGTCACATTACTGGAACGAACTGGATACCGAGTTTGTAGAATTAAGATTGAAAGTCTAGAAGAAAAATATTTTCACCGAATAGAAAATACGTGTATACGGATGCTTTGCGAAGATTGAGACTGTCAACAGAGCCGAAATTCCGTGTAGTAATAGTTGCGCGGTCTTGCGATAGATGGTGCTGGCATATGTTAAATAAGGACAGATGTATGCGTTTGAGTGAGACAGAACGATATATAATATAATGTATGAATCAAAGATGTCACTATTATCGAATTTGGAATTAAAAGTCTACAGTATCGACTTCGATCAAGTACGATAATCGGTTTAGGATCCCCTTAAATAAAATTCAACTTTTTTTGTTACTAATTTTTAAATAAATTTGTAATAATTGCTTTTTTAATAAACAAAGGACAAGTGACGGTTAAAACTTTCTGGAATTCACTCAAAAGAATACTTTTAACAACATATGTTTAGATTAAGGTCATCAAAGGTGCTTCCCCTAAAGCCAATAATTATGAAAATTTGTTCTGTCTCTCAAAGATCTCTGTTGTTGACGAAAAAGGTAAAATTCGTTGTTGCCGGTAAAGGATTAAAACTGTATTTTCATTATTGAGAATGTCAAAAAAGATAAATGTACTTCAAATATATAGAAATAAAAATAGTTAGCATTCTTGGTTATTTAGAATAAGTCCATTAAAAAATGCGTTTATTAATATGATTAGTGACTGCAGAACATTTTAGAAATTTATCAATTTTTTTGCGGAACACTGCATATTGCAAAAAAATTATTATTATTGTTATACCATGTGGTATTTCGAATAATTTTTCCCGTATCTCGCTTTTGTCCTATTCCATGAACAACAAATACTAGATGATCAATATCACGTGGCTTGTCCTCCATATTTGTACGTGTTTTATAGCCTCTTTTTAATCGATAGCCTGTTGCTGTTAATTTAGAGTTTTTGTTAATTTAGAGTAATTTGTTTAAAAAAATGTATTGAAATAATACGTAAAAATATGAATGTTTCAATATTTTTATTATTATTAATCCTGAACTTACTTTTAGCAAAACCCAACTTTGATGTAACGCTACGCATTAATTTAGTAGGTGTATATTCGCTATATAATGTCACATCGTTAACCGAGTGCCAATCAACGTGAAACTCGGAGAATTGTTCAGTATGTAACACTGAAAACGCGATAAGTTTTAAAATTTATATAAGGACATGCTACACAAGAAAATCAAGAAAATCGAGAAAATCAAGAAAAGAGTACCTTTATAAGATTGAGGAGGATTTGTATCACACATAATGATATTTTGATTGCTGCTTTCCTTTTGAAATAATTTAAGATGTACCTTTTCTATTACTTTGGAATGTTCTGTTTCCAAGGGTATCCAATTGCCATCGTAATACCATGTACCCCTCATAATTTCCCATTCTTCACCTTCAACAAGAATTTACAAAGGTTACTATATTTGTACAAACTAATCATTTGAGTGTCTTGCATACCTCACGCACGTGTGTGTGTGTGTGTGTGTGTGTGTGTGTGTGTGATCAAAGTAAATAATTTCTACATGAACTATAAACCTGAACACTTGCTACTTAACTTTACTAAGGCAAGGTTCCAAAGTAATAATCTTTTTAATGCTCCTATTGATAATACTCTTAACTTTCACGAAAAATTTCAATTATAAGTTATCAATAATTCCACAATGCTAAAAAATTATAAGAAAATGCAAGAAAAAACATATAGAACTTGTCAATATAAAAATTACAAAATAATACTTTTCAGGCTTGCGCTAATATTTTTTTCAGGGAAGTTACACGGTTTACAAATATTATCTTTGTGTCTTAACACCGTCCATTGACACCGTCAATATGCTAACATTTCGTGAACATTGTAGTTCACAATCGGCATTTAACAATGTATTAAGAATCAAGACACTGGGATAACCTGTAAAATACTTTAAATTACAAAATATTGCATTTCTAAATAGCCCATTATTAGTAATCTAGAAATGCGCGCGCAGAGAAGAATATTTTACCTCTCGCATCGTTTCTGGCAAACCCAGCATATACTATAGAAAGTATATGGATGCTGGGTCTATCTTATATGTCTATGATTTCACTAAAATATTCTTAAATGCTATATTTATGTGATCTCAAACGTTTAATTTGGTAATGTATATGTCACAGTGTCAAAGCGTAAAATTTAACAAATGTATACACTTACTAGAGAATGTATGCATTTAGAATATATGCATTTAGTCTGTTTCACAAGAAAATATATGACCTTAAGGGCCATGGCACATAAAAAACGTAAGTAGTAAGCGAATTGACCAATCACAGTAAAGTTCGTAAAGCCATAACGTAAGCAGTAAGCCAATCCAACATGTTGATTTCTTTACTGCTTGTACGTCTTATTGCCTTAAGTTTTTTGTGTGCCATGGCTAATTCAAAATGATAAATATATGTGTAAATCTAGTGCGAATGCGTGTGTAAATGTGGAATGTACGTTCTTTGAATATATGTTACATTTTGAGGGAGTTTAAGATTAACCAATGAAACTAGTCACATTGTGTGGCTAGTCTCTATATTATAGAGACTCTAATTAGCTACTGGCTTCTCGTGTAAACGGATTGGCCGAATTAGCCGGGATCTTCATACGGGCAACAAGCCGGTTGTGGGGGTAAATTTTATCCCCACAACCGGCTTTTCACCAATCAGTTCTCGATGTCAAAGCGCTTGCTCGTATGAGAATCCGGGCTTATCCATCCGCCATCGTGCGAGTTGCGCAATAACTGGCAAAGCCAGCTACTTCAAATATTTTTGTTCTACTGTCCACTCCCTTCGCCTACTACGCAATAGGCTACTGGTCCTTTGTGAACGAACAAATTAATACGACCAATAGTTGTTCAAACAGTACGTAGTAGAGAACATATAGCTAATAAGATAACTAACCATGCAATCCGGAAACTAGTACTGGCAAGTTAGTAACTCGCACCGTGTAAACCAGGCTTTAGTTTTTGTTAGAAATGAAACTTTCAAAATGAACGCAAAGTTGCGCAAAGTATCTCAAGCATTATGAGGCAGTGTGTTCTTAGTTTTGCAAAAATGTTTTTAGTTCTAAAAAGGATCAAAATTATAGCGTTTTCGACCCGGCCGGGTTTGCACCAACCTGGGTTGGATTAATGCTGTTTTGTGTTCTTCTATTGGTAGAGAGTGTAACGTCAATCAATAAGAAAGATCAATCCAACCCAGATTGGTGTAAACCAGATCGGGTCGAAAACGCTATTAGTATGCTCAGAATTCAACATACCTTAAAAAGTCTAAGTCATTTATTTAGAAGTGAATTAAAAAGTACAAAAAAGTAGGAAATGTTGACGAGTTGCCAGAAAGAGGATTAACCTATCAAGAAAGGATAAAATGACCATTCGTCTGTTTGAAATTCTATGCTAGTATTGCATAATTTTGTATAGTATTGTATAAGCTCGAAATCAACTATATATACGTGAGGAGGATGTAAACGTTGAAATAAATACCATATCAGACGTCATTTAGATGAATTAAATGTAAAATGTTTCACAATTCAAAAATCTCTTCCAACACAAAAAACATGTACAAAACGACTAACATGGACTCAAGAAAATTTAAATAATGATTAGAATAACGTAATGTAAAGTTTCTTTTGGGGTATGGTCACTTATATAATATGAAGAGTCTGGTCAATCCCGAATAATAGGATCGTCCAGCGGACAGTAAAGCATCCAGTTAAGATCCATGCTTGGAGGTGTTTCTGTAAGTGTGGTTTTGATTGTCTCTATTTGTTTATCGATAATCTAAACGCTAAAAATATGTGTAATATTTATTAGAAATCAGGAGACACGGTAGTGTCTCGGAGCTAAGCCATGCGCAACGACACTACCATGATTCCTTTATATTTGTTGACATCCGCTGAGAAATTTTACGTAAAAATTAGAGACAATTGGAAGCTTCAGGAAGACAATGATTCTAAACATCGGAATCACTTTTTCGCATAATAGAAAATGGAAAGTAACATTAACAGTGGACTGGCCTGCTCGTCTCCAGATACAAAGTCCATTGAGAATGTTTGATCTTAGATGAAATTCGAACTAACAATAAGAAAAAAACCTATTTTTAATGTGTCTTAAGCAGTTGTCGATTAGAATCAAGCTATGGCGCTCTCTATCTACTGAATATACTGAAAAATTATATAGGTGAAAGTATATCAAGAAGTTATCAAGCAACAATTGACAATAGATGTGACTGGATCCATTACTAATTGTAAGTAATCGCCTTTTTGAGTCTACTTTAATATATTACAATCCTTAATTTTTTTCTAAGTTGTCTATTGTCCAAATGCTGCCATATACACTTTCTTGTGGAACAGACTGTACGTAAAATTTTAGAAAAAATATTAATTAAATATAAAAATGTCGCTATCCTTAGTAAATTATTCATTTACTAGACAATATATACACTTACTGCAATACATAGTAAAAACATATTTATACCCTTACTTCGATCCTTATGAAAAAAATACGATTGGGAGCTAACGATACTCTTGACCAATAATAATTATTGGTCAACTGTAATTTGGCGAATAGTAACTATTGGCGTGTAGTAACCGCATTGGCGAATAGTTACATGGATATGAATTAATTATTATTAATGCTAAAATGAGTATTACTGGTTAGTGCATCATATTACAGAATACATACAAAATTATGATAAAAGAATGTTTTCCTTATAAATTTGGAAATTAATTTCATAATGCTTCCAACCATCTTAAATCACCCATCTTAAGTTGTACTTCATCTAACTATTTTACTTCTGCGATCGTACGGGAATTGCTACTTTGATAATCCACGAACATTCTAATGTAAAGGTGAATGCACATAAAAGTAGAAATAAGCAGTAAGCAATGAGACGTAAGCCTTTGTCTCTTTCATGTATAGATATACTGGCAATGCTAATTGCCTACTTCGTACGTCTTACTGCTTACTGCTTACTGCTTGCTGCTTATTTCTACTTCTATGTGCGTTCATCTTTAATTGTATAACTGACATATCTGGTTAATAGATATTGTCAAAAAGATGGAACGCGTATAATTAAAATATATTTCTTTCATAAATGATCTAAAAATTTATAAATTTTACTGATTGAATATCGTAACAACTATTTTCAGTTTGCCAAAATATAAATGGTAACAGTGACCTCTGTTACACGGCACACTGTACGTCGAAGTTATAACATCGATGTTATGTAATTGGCCAATCATAGCTATTCCTCTGAAGAATGGAATGATTGTGATTGGCCAGTTTCATAACATCAATGTTATAACTTTGGCGTAAAGCGTGCCGTGTAAACATAGTATATAACTAACACTCAATCATCACGTCTTCATTGACGAATAGATTCGATCTTATAAGTTTCTATATTAGTTCTCCAACCGTATCCTTTATAAGTGTCACGGTTACCATTAAGGACCTAATTAATTAATAAATAAATAATAACTATTGTGGTGGCCCAATAGTTATTATTTGTCAATAACCCAGATAGTAAAATGCTAGTAGTACGCTAGCCATATGCCAGCAAACTCGATCATAACGATGCAGCCGACTTCAATCTGCTGCTTCCTTATTAAGCCACGATCCAAATAAACAAGTGGTCTGTCTTCTGTTCCTGCACTAGAATTCTCTTTCTTGCTTTCGAGAAATATCAGACATATACCTATTTTACTTTAAGTTCTAAAAGTGTACACTAGTGTACACTAAAGGCCTGTTCTTTTTGGGTGAACTTTTGCACCAGTTCATCTTTCTTCTTTTTCTCTCCAGGAAGAAAGAAGAAGAAAGATGAACTGGTACAAAAGTTCAGCCAAAAAGAACAGGCTATAATTCATATGTAATTAAGGCCCGTTTCTACCAATGCAGTTTAAAGAGTTAATCTCTAATGACATTTGGTTAACCAAAGTTTAGCAAATATTGATTTCAACCAATGATTTGTTCAAATTTAAACTTGTGTAATTGAGTTCAATTTAAACGGCCGATTTTCACCGTTTAGGCTTTTTAACTGTCAGGTTAAAAATGTAACTAGCTAATCTGACACAAGAAAGTCCTCTTAACCTATATTTTTCGGATATGGCAAATTTATTTAATCTTGTGCTGTCATCCTCCAATAATGAAAATAATGATGAAGAACAACGCAGAAGACAAAGGCAATTTAAACAACGTATAAATTATTTTGACGTATTAAATGACGTAGAATTTAAAATGCGATTTCGATTAAACAAACAATCAGTATTATTAATATTAGAAGAAATAAGAGAAGAGTTCGAATTTGTTACTAACCGGTATGTTAAAATTATTTATAATTAAATTTTTAAGCATTAAGAAAACGAATATATACAAGATCATTTATAAGAATAATGCAATATCTCTTATGGAACAATTATCAACAATTTCGACATTCACCAGAAGATCTACTATTGAGTGTATAAATGAGTGTTCTATAACTTTCCAACATTTCTCTTTGTCTTTTGAGGTTACCGAATCAGATTTCTTATTTTCAAGAATGTCTTTATGTTGTTGTATTAAATTTATTAACATCATTTTCTCTGCTTAAGAGAAATTCTGAGCACGTTTACGTTGTGATTTATTTGCCATCTTTTCTTCATTCATCATGTTATTTGATGCTTATTATAACACTACGGAGACAATAAAAGAAAATATAAATTTTGAAGTTGCGCCATATGTCTGTTAAAACAAACGCTGAACCAATCAGTATTCGATATTCTTAGATTTCCTAAAGTGATGTCGCATAAGTTATAAGTTTAGCTAAACGTTCTAGATGGAGTATTCGTAGAAACTAATCAATATTAAACTGAGAGTTAATCTTAACCGAAGTTTCACTAAACTGCAGTTAAGACCAAAATTGGTAGAAACGGCCCCAAGACAAATTTGCGCATAACAACGCGCTGATCTTATTTTCCGTCATTTTGAAACAACATATGGCTCGCGCGCTTGTCATACGATTTGAAATGACTGCAAATGATCAAGTTCTAATATAAAGTGAAATAAATAAGTAACAAGTGGTAGTAAGTAATTACAAATAGAATACTGATTACTTATTATGCGTGAAACAGTTTTACTGTCATAGCAGACGTATTGAAATAAAATCCGCCGAAAAATGGCTACTGAAAGATCAATTCTGATTAGCTGCAGCAATTAAACATGCGTAAGAACATACTTTGTCTACTTGCATCAGGCATTAAGGATCAATAGGAGAAACTGGGGGACTTTTATAGCGTTTTTCACTGGCAGAACTGGTGCGCACTCAGTACATATTAAAGCTATTGTACACTAACCTAATCTGAAGGTAAAAGTGATATATTTAAATTAATAAAATACTCAACGTATATTTTATCAAATACCACAATAAAATTTATTGAAGATTTCACGGTTTAATTCGTTTCTATATTTTTATTAAACATCTTTACGTCGATTTGTGTACAACGGCTTTAAAGTGCACTGAGTGCGCACCAGCTCTGCCAGTGAAAAACGCTATTAGTTGAAAACGAATTTCTTTATGCTGAAATTACAACTAAAATACTGGATGAATCGCGTTTTAATTGCGATATTTGTAATCAGAAAAGGTTCCTAAAGGCTCGCACAGAGCGATTTTTTTGGAAAAAAGGCAAAATAAAAATTTGTTCTGATATCTCACCCGATGTGTACTATAGTGCAGTTAAGGAGCACATAATTTTATTATTAAAAAATTTTCAAGAATCAAAATTTGCAAAATCCGGCTCTGTACGCGCCTTCGCAGCTTTATAAAAAAAGAAACCAAAAAAGTTTTATGACGTAATATTACTTCTTGGAGATAAAATATCAGCATAAAGATAGGTTTACTTCGAAGCTTCGTAAAATACAAGCCAAAACGAGTTTCATGGTAAAATATTTCTTCTACGAGACGATATATGATAGAATGCAGGGAGTCTATTCTTGAAAAGAAACGTATACGAAAGTCTAGGGAAATATTACAGTATACGTTACGTATACTATAGTATTTTCCTAGTTTTTCGTATACGTTTCTTTTCAAGAATAGAACCCCTGATATGTAGCTGCACCATAAATGAGGTGTAAATGAGTTGGCTTGTCACTCCTATAGACATAATATCTCTAGACCGCGTATTCAAGGAGTGAGAGCAAAGCTCAGGGGGTCAATCACGAAACTTTTTTCCTAGGATGAAAAGAGAAAAATGAAAAATTTCTCCATTAACTTCAATGGTTAAAATTTTCACTTTTCACTTTCCATCCTAAAGATAGTTTCATGATTGATACCCAAGTAGAAAAGGACGCACTTATTGTGATCCAGGTACGTTTTCTCCATGGTGGAAGGATAACATAGTGTGTGCAGTTTGCAAGTGTCTCTCTCTAATTCTTTGCCCTCTCGCTCCTTTTCCGACAGTTCGGCATCCAGTGCTGTCAACCTAAAGACAAAATAATTGTCTTGCACGCACGCATTTAACCTCTATCGATTTCTTTTTATTATGTATAGCGTAGCGACAGTGAATATACTGTAACGTAGAATTATAAAATATATATATATTCTACAATAAAATGTACCCTACATTCAACATAAAAAGCACAGGGACGATAAATGAGACAATGTTTTTAATGTTTAATAAACTTTTTCATCAGATATAGTATTACAATCTATAAATAACGGCTAATATAATAAACAAGGATTATAAAGGATAATATATAATTATAAATAAACTTGTACATAAACATAATTTATAAATGAAGAATAATATGTAAAAAGAATTAACATAATAAAGAAAATAAATTATACAAAATTATACGTAATTATATGTGAGCAATTCTTTTAATATCATTTTCGATTGGAGTGCACTTGCTGCACTCAGTGTCAAGAGCGTGTTCGATTGGCAGTGCCAATGCGCACTTGGCTAGTGTCACGTGTTCATTTGACCGCACGACACTCGCATAGTGCGCACTAAGTGGCACAAGATATTTTGACGGTGCCAGTTCAGTGCACTAGATATATATATATATATATATAGGATATCAGTGCATCATTTTGTCACAGTATAAAAGGATATACAGTAGGGACAAGCAAATCTGTAATTTATAGCATGCAAATATGTACAATTATTGATAAGTATGTACATATATGATATTCTTGATATCTTATATATTATTTAATTACGTATAGTACAAAATCATTATTTAAAGTTATGAGATGTCAAAATTATTTTTCTGCGTTCTTTCTGCATTTTAGTCAAGTCCTTACAATGTTACAACTCGAACTGGCATTTCAGCTTTAACACTGAAAATTTTGGCGTGTTCTTTTGAACTTGCACTATTCAGTGCAACCCATGGAACTCGTCCAGTGTTGGTATGAACTGAATGCGCACTGGTGCGCACTAATTTTTTCCCAATCGAAAACGCTATAAGTTTCTCCAAACTTGTGTTTAAAAAAAAAAGAAACAATACGAAAATTATCTTTCTAAATATCTTTTATGTTTTCTCATTAGTGTTATTTGTCATATGAATTACTGTATAAAAAAAGAATCAATGCATAATTACACAAAACGGAGAAGGATGAATATGTATTTGGTATATAATTATATATGTTCATACGATTCTTTATATTTATATATATTTTGATGTTCAAAAATACACGTAAAAATTAAAAAAATATAGTATCAAAAGCTGAAAAGACAATATTGGTATCAAAAGATAAAAGAAATTTTAATGTAAGAAAAGTTAATAAATTAACGTTTAAAAGTAATTAAATGAAGTTAAACATTTATGCATTTAAAACCAAATTAGCAGTTAAATAGAGACCTTTTTTGCAACATTAGAAATAACATTAGAAATAACTTTTTTTATTTTTTTCTTCTTTTTTTCTTTCTTCATTTCGCACATATTGCTTTTTATTAATCTTTTTAATTAGTATGTAAGTTCTAGTTCGCACCAAAAGTTGTAACACCTCATCTGGAATGGATGATGGATTGTATTCTGTATCTTGTTTGACGAGTGCAATCACCTTCTGTATTACTGATTAACTGTGATTAATATCTAAAAATTGTCTATTAATAAGGTCAAAATTAAAATATAGTACGATTTTTTAATTAACAGTAGATAAATAAAAGACAGCCCCAGTTTATATCAAGAACTTCATACATGTATTAACGAGTAAGTTTTTATTAAATTATTTTAATTGCGGCAATTCATTTAAAGAATGATATATTAAGTACTAAGTTGATACAACATGTATAAAAATAATTAATTAGACATAGCATGTACGTATACTTGTATACATTTACAAGCATCGCTGAAATTAAAATAATTTCATAGATGTTAATACGTGTATCAAGTGCTCGATATGAATAAAATCATACGAATATCTTATTGTTATTTTACTGTTGTTATCTGAAAAGTTATCGTAAAAAGAATCAATATTTCAGAAAGAATCAGTCCTCCACCGTGCTGTCAACCAAATAAGCACCTCGATTTTAACTCAAATCTTTACTGTATTTATCGAAAGATTATTTAAATACACTTTTTTTTAAACTCAAACGAAATCCTTAAATAAATAACAATAACCTTTCAAAACTGCTCCAATCACACGTTGCTAAAGAAAAGGATGCGCGAAGAAAAAGATAAATGCACATGGATGTGACAAGGATGCATTCAATTCAGTTGCAACAACCTCAGTTATTTCTTCGCAGTTGGCAAGCCTGGATGCCGAACCGCAATGTGAGAGAGAATTAGAAAGAGACACTTGCAAACTGCACATACCATGTTATCCTTCCACCATGGTTTTCTCTCGTTTCGCGCATGCACGAGAAAGAATTAGCATTAATCATAGTCAAATAAATAAAATACAATTCGGAACTATTGTATCGCACGCATACAACGAAATAGTTAAAAATAATTTTGTCGTCAATTGTGAAATATAATTCCGATGTGATTGTATTTTATATTTGATAACTTATAGCAAAATCATTTCTAGATGTTTGATTTGGAAACGTGGGAGTTTCAAAATGTATTTTATTTATAGTTGACTATGATGACTACGATTAACTTTTGCTTATATTACCATTTTTTATTAGTGCATTGAATATGATCTGATTAGAAGTCAAAGCATTTACCATTATATAGTATACCTAGTGTTTCCTTCATCTAAAGCATTTAAAACATTTCCGTTGTTTTTAATAATACGACAAAATGTTAAACAGAAAGATTGTTTTGAAGAGAAAAATTATCACATTTTTAATATTTTTTCATACTTTTTATGAGATTTCACAAGAACATTTCTATTTTTAAAACAAAATTATGTGATTTCTTTTACATAATGATTTCTTTAGTCATTCTGTACACGAGAAAATATCAAAATAAAATTATCAAAAAATCAGTAGTTGACGAGATATTTCATACTATATTTTAACATATTTTGACATGAAATATGCTAAAATAAAATATAAAATGTCTCATGAACTATTGACTTTCTGATAATTTCATTTTAATACTTTTATTTGCAGAATAAGAAACGGAATCATATTGAGCGAAAAATTCATATAACTCCATTTGGAAATGATTTTGAAATCTCGTAAAAATAATAAGTATGAAGAAATATGCTGCTTATGATAATATTTGCTTCTACAAAACAAACAACTTTTTTGGTTTATATTTTATCACATTGTTATGTTGTTATTAAAAACAAAAATATTCTAAATGCTCGAATTAAAGGAAGAGTTCTGTACATTTAATTCATAATATAGAATAACCATGATTAAGATTCAATTTGGCTCATTAAATTATTTCTTTTATTTTTAATATTTGTTTCATGTATAAAATACAATGATAGTGCAGCAGCTCAACTAGAATTTTTATGCTACTTTTGGCTAAATAAAGGTCTTTTTTCAACTGAAATATATATATATACAATGGTTTATTTGATTCTTGTCATCATCTAACAATGACAGACATTGCCAATAAATCAAATTTGTTATGTCTTGTGTAACAATTATACACAAAACGTGAAAATTCTTGTTTCGCGGCAGAAAGTAATTTTTTTTGCTAAAAATCAGTTTATGAGATAAAATAATAATAAAAGTAATTAGTCAAATCGTTATCGTTACTCGTAAAAATTTAAATTTCATTGTGTGCTTGTGAATACATTTACTTATCAAATTAATAAGTGTATCCATACTAAATTAACACTTCGATTGTGACATATATAAATAATAACATATATTTTACTGAGAGCTCTGAATAAATCCTTATTATAGCGATAGAATGTATTGCTTGTGTTATATTTGTTTCGCACATGTTGCAAGTCATAATAGGCATAGTCAATACGAATTGGCTATAATAACTTCAAGGACAAAATAATCTGTGCAATATAAAGACATACATTACTGCATGCACAATGGAAAAATATACAGAAATCTAAAGAGGCATTGAATCATTATGAAGGCATTCATGGATATTCATATCAATTGTTGATTCATTATTATTGACACTATTATTTTCAGGTAGCTTAGTAACCCCTACAAAATTAGCAAGCACTTGTGTCACTTGCATAAATACTGTGCTACATGAGTTGACTTTGACAATAGGCAAAAATAGTAAATATGCAACGGTGTAAAGAATAGAATACAACTAAGAGTAAAAGGAAAATAAAATATGTGATATTCACCTGGCCAATATATCGAAACGCATTTCATATTATCTATTTCGACATCATACATGCCACCTCTAACCACAATTTTTTCAGCAGGTGACAAATAGTTTGTTCCATCATTATTTTCACTAATTAAATTCTGACGTTCTCGATAAATTCTCTCAATTCTTAAACTGTCGTACCCGCAAAATTCGTTCCACCTTTTGTCAACGCCGTCTTTATAAAACCACCGTACTTCTTCCGGGGTCAAAGGCTCGGCATAATCTGCTTCACTCACAGCATTAGTTTCTATATTGTTCTTTGGACTGGATTCCACTATTGCTTGGTCATCATCTTTGTATGAGACAAAAATTGAATCATTACACATCTCATATCCTTTCAATAATTAGCGATTATATTAACCAATAATAATTGTACACACTCCGATTTTTATCGTGCATAGATCTTTACATAAAAAGACGTAGAAATAAATATTAAATAAGTCCAGAATTATTTCTTATCTGTTAAAGCATTGATATGTTTCGAGAAAAGATACTCATAAAAAATATAAAAATAAAAAAATCTTTTAAATACAAATAAACATTTACGCAAATGTTTACACAATCTTTGCTGAAATTTTTATAGATTACTTTTGGAAGATATTTACGTATATGTTGTAAAAAAAATCTAAATAGATAAGCAAACTCCCAAGGATCTCCCAACTTAAATATCTCGCAAATACATTGCGTCTACTCGCGATAAGCGAGTTAACAAATGATTGCGCAGAGAAAACTGACTTAGTAAGGGCTCAGTAATTCTTTAATACGAGTTTAATAACATCCATATAAAACTGATCAATCATAGCTACTTCTCTGAAGAATAGAATGATTGTGATTGGCTAGTTTTATAACTACGGATGTTATTAAACCCGATTAAGGATGCCATGTAAACGTAGTCTATGATTAGTCAATTTCTTAAAGTTTAAGGCTTACTACACCTATTGTGTTTCAGGACTAAGGTCCTGAGCCCAAAATGACCATTACTGAATTGTGGAATGTAAGTTGTAGTTCAATACACAATGGTCAATGGCTGCGTTCAGAAGACTCAACAGTTGTGTGAGTGAGAATTCGCTGTTATTGGTGTATTCCTCCTCTAGAATATCTAGATCATCCAATCAGACATTTAGATCTAGAAGAATAGCAGCGAGCACTTATTTAACTGTCAAGTCCGCTGAACGCGCCTAAATATGATGGTCACCAGCATACGAAACAATAAAGCCTAATCGTCTCTTGATAACATTCTTTAACGGTTACATCATCATCACCAATCACGATCGAAATCACCGGACGTCTCGTGTGTCTTGTCGTACCTTCGTAGGATTCTTGCTCCATAGGCAGCTCCATAGGCAGCTCCATCGGCGTCTCACCGAACGGATCGATCTCGCTCAGATTAATGGACATCCCGTTGAGCTGCTAGGCGAGTATTGTCAGAACTCGAGTACGCTTAAGCTTCGCGAGTTCAACAAACAGCGATAGTTGTCGCCGCGCGTGGGCAGCGATCACGAGACTATGATGATAGACGCGACTCTTGTCGCAGAGCTGTCACCCTCGCGTTATCGCGATGACGAATCGACGGAGATGAACTTTGCACGAGCGCGAAGAAAAACGTGAGACACCAACCATAAAATGGAAGAGAGGAAAAGAGAGAGAGAGAGGGGAACATGGCAAGGAATATTCCGACGATCTTCGCCTCTTCCGCAAATTATCCAGCTGCAGTCGCTGCATTGACATAAATCCCGCTCGCGAATCTCGCGATCGAGTCGAGAGCCACGCAGAACCACGTTATCTCGCACTCTCCCAAACGGGACCGCATGCGCGCGCGTACATGAGTTATCCAGGGAAATGGTAAAGAACGATTCGATTCAACGCGACGACAATCAACGAACAAAGGTATCCCCTCCGCACTTCGACCTCCGACATTATCGTGTATCTCACATTGTGTGTCGCACTCAATTTTGCGCGCCTCATATAATACCACTTTTTATTTGTCCAGAACACCTCGTCACACGGTCACTGACAGTCACTGACGGTCACCCGTCACAGTGGTAATGGATGATAGCAATTCACAACAGCAACCATAGCAACCAGCTGATGCAGTGCGTAGCGCTTGGCCTGTTTTTTTTTTTTTTTTGCTGAACTTTTGCAACGGTTCATGTTTCTTCCTCTTCTTTCCTCCTGAGGTGCGTTCCAATACTCGACTCTATCAACTCCGAGTATCTTTTATCCTTGTTCTTCACCGAATGTTGAAGACAGTTGAACAAGGATAAAAGATACTCGGAGTTGATGGAGTTGAGTTTTGGAACGCACTCCTGGAGAGAAAAAGTTCAGCCAAAAAGAACAGGCCTATTGGGTGCATTGGCTGTCACCAACATTACACTCGTTCCACCTTTCATGGACGCATGGACCAGTGCTGTACAAAAAACTTAAGGTAGTAAGACGTAAGCAGTAAGGAAATCAACATGTTGGATTCGCTACTGCTTATGTTACGGCCTTGTGGACTCTACTGTGATTGGTCAATTCGCTTACTGCTTACATTTTACTGCTTAAGTTTTTTTGTGTGCCATGGCCCTTATCCTGTAGGTTAAACTAAGGCACTATAGATGGGAGTATTCCTATCCACCATTTTCGTGCCAAATCAGTGCCACTACAGCGAGTGTTAAGGAGCTTACAGACCAGAGCGGCGCAGCGGTGAGCGACGAGCGGTAGCCCAATGAGAGCCACGCTTTTGCGTGACATCATTAGTGAAGCATGGCTTTTATTGGGCTACCGCTCGCCGCTCACCGCTACGCCGCTCTGGTCTGTAGGCTCCTTTAGGGTGATATTACATGAGTGCGGAAACACGGAAATACGGAAACGCGCAACCAATCAGTAATCGGTGAAACGCGAAACCATAACAGCGGATTGCTTTTGATTGGTTACACGTTTCCGCATTTCCGCGTTTCCGCGCTCATGTAATAGCACCCTTACTACAGCGAGTGTTACAATGCTCATCGAAAGTCACCGCATTTAATCCAAAAAGTATGTATTTTTCCATTTAAAAAAAAAGACATTCACACAAACACGAAAATAATTAATTTCTGTGTCAGAATAGAAATTTGTTCTTTTTATCTGCAAATATTTATGTCTCAGAAAGATAACCCTCAATACGTTATTTTCTTGATGCAGAAATAAATCGTATAAGGGCATAAGTATTCGCATTTAAAAAATGCCTGGCTGTGCCGCAGTTAATTGCAGTAATCGGGTTGACAAGGGCTGTAGGCTCTTCTCGTTCCCGAAGGGTAAACGTGAGACAAAATCGATTGACAATATGCTACGAGATAAGTGGACACCGACCACCTCTTCGCGATTGTATGAGGTAAGTATCAAAATAAGGATATAATTTTTTTTTATCATATCACACAATGGCCTAATACTCAACGCTAATAATATTTTTTTGTTTGTTTCAAGGTACATTTTGAAGATTCCCAATTCGAAGCCCACCGCATTGATGGCTGGAGAAAACTTAAACCGAATGCAGTCCCAACACTTTTCGATGTGCCCAACCCCCCGCCACGAATCAACCCACCTAGACGAAAATCACTGTTCAATTACCGTGGGTGTACATATACCTTCCGTTACAGTAACTATAAGATGTACTGTGAAAATCAGCCAATCACGGGCGAGAATTCTTTTGAATTATTAATTCTAATTGGCTGATTTTCACAGTACGTCTTATGATTATTGTTCCGGAAGGTGTGTGCCATGGCCTTAAGGGTTGTTGCAGGCAAAATTTCAGTAACAGTAACCTTAAGGCCAATATTACATGCGTTTGTTTTTTGTCGTACAATAAGCTTTTCGAGCCCGTTGATTGGCTGCAGGACAAAAAGGTTTTCAGATCTCTTTGTCCTGCAGTCAACACGCTTGAAAAATTTGTCGTATGATAAATGTAATATTAGCCTAAGACGTGAACTTAAGCCGATGAGCTAATCAGGATACTGCTTTAGATTTACGTAATATGACGGAAACAAAAATTGTAGTAAACTTATCCGTAAGACAAATTTCAACCGGTTGAAATTTGCTTCATGTATAAGATTACTGCTTTTCGTTAAATTACATAGATCTAAAACAGTATCATGATTGGCTCATCGGCTTAAGTTCACATCTTAAGGTTACTGTTACGGAAATTTTGTGTATGGAGACTCTAAAGCCTGTTACACATGGAATGCATAACAGTGCATAAGCATAACGTAAAACTGCTG
>NW_017257354.1:335147-339943 GCF_001594055.1 Mycetomoellerius zeteki | reverse complement strand
TCAGCAGTCTTATGTTATGCTTATGCCTGTTATGCATTTCATGAGTGACAGGCTTAAGCCCTTAGGGGCCTTCACACACAAATGACATAAGCTGCATAACCACAGCATAAAGCCGCTGGACCAATAAGCATCTGATGTAAATCAACATGGCGTGTATTGGATGCTTATTGGTTCAACGAACTTATGCTATGGTTATGTAGCTTATGTAATTTTATGTGTGATGGGGCGTTCACATCTTGGACGGAAATGCAGAAAGCGGAAAAGCAGTAGCCAATCAGAACTCGCACTGGTAGTCGACAATTTCGGCTTTTTGTACTACTTAAGGTGGAGTCCCATGAGGTGTATTTATCGCGTATCGCATAACCGCGTAACCAATCAGAAGCGATCTGCTGTTATAGTTTCGCGTTTTACTGATTATTGATTGGTTATGCGCTTACGCGATACGCGATAAATACACCTCATGGGACTCCACCCTTAGGATGCTGTTACATGGATTGATATTTTCCGCGTAACGCGTATCGCGTAACCAATCAGAGTGCCATTACATGATCGCGGAAACACAGAAATGCGGAAACGCGTAACCAATCAGAAGCGATCCGCTGTTATGGTTTCGCGTTTTACCGATTACTGATTGATTGCGCGTTTCCGCGTTTCCGTGTTTCCACGCTCATGTAATGGCATTCTCATGGTTCTTGCACACTGGACGCGGAAACGCTTACCGTGCGGCAAAATGTGACGCGGTAGCCAATAAGCTTACAGCTCCTAACATGTTCATTGGTTACGCGCGTCGCATTTTGCCGCGCGGTAAACATTAACGCGTTCAGTGTGCAGGAGCCATCAGAGGCGATCCGCGCTTTCCATTACGCTTGTTTTAAAAAGTTGCGTATTGCGCAAATTACGCAATTTTTGTGTTAGCGTGATATTTTGGTGCAGGCATATAGAGGCATCTGTAATTTTTTAAATATTATTATTCTTTAGTTTAAAGTTTATAAAAATAGATAAATAACTGTGTTATTTACTTCTCTCGTATTTTTCTTTATTTCTGTATTTATTTGTTTTGTGCTAGTGTTCTTATTTTATTTGATGTATATGATATAGGTTATGTTTTATTCACTCTTTATTATGTATCTATTTCAATATATCTCCTTTAGTTCTTTTAATATAAAATTGTGTATGTGTAAAAATCTTCTAAAAAGCGGCAATGATCTGATCAGGTTAAGTATAGAAAAATTGAGAAGATTAATCTGCGAAGGGGTAATTAGTTAATATTGTAAGGATGGTCGAAATAAAAAGGATTTGTGTAAGGGAGTACATAGGTACAATAGCCAAAATGGAGTAAATATGAATCACTATGTCACTTACGAACGCTGATTTTATAATTTAACTTTATTTCAAGAGTCCGAAGTTAAATCTCGGTACTCATAAACGTACAACAGAGCGTGTAATACGTATATAATGACGAGCGCTTGAGAACTCGTATCAACGACGAAAACCCGAGAGAGAGAAATACTATATCTCTCCTGTGAAAAATTCAGCAACTCATGCTGGCGCGCTATGTTACGACAGTTTTATCGAAAAGCCCATTCTACATTAAGCTGGTTCTACATTAGTCGCAAGCGTTGCGGTCCAATCAACATCGATCTAGCTTGATTCTGATTGGACCACAACGCTTGCGAAACGCTTACGACGCTGTGATGCGATTAATGTAGAACCAGCTTAATGTATAAAAATGGTAATTGTAATTGACATGCTACCAAAATTATTATATCATAAATGGTTGATTGGAAGATTCGGGATTCACGTCTTTCTGTATCAAGACCACTGGTATTTGACGGATTGCTTAACTTTTCTTTGCAAATGGATCTTGTGAATTTGACGTAAAATCAGAATACATTAAGTTCGCTCTCTATTTATGGAGATTGTTCTTCTTTGCATCGGATAATAACCAGTGCACCACAAAGCGGAGGGATCTTTAAGCTGGAAACACAATGGGCACAGGCAATAGGCACAGGTAACAGGGAATAACGAGCCGTCCAATTAGAACTCTGGGATATAATAACAAACTTAAGCTGGAAACAATGCGTAGTCTATTTTCACTTTCACTTTTTCGACTCTTTACTATCAGGAGAGATAAGGAGAGTCTTCACTCATTTTTACAAGTGTTTTAAAACGATCTCATCGTTTCGTTTCATCCAAATTCTCTTTATTTACTTTATTTAGCATGCAAGAAAAATCAACGTGTCATTTCTTGCTTATGATGTCACGATTCAATATTGCTGAAGTAACTTATACTCAGGAGCCTTAAATAGAAATGAAATAAACATGAAGATATTTTTACCAAAATAATTCCCAATTTTGCGGCTATCAAAACACGAAAGATATTACTTTAAATGAAAAACATATCTTGTATGAATTTTTACAAAAATGAATATTATTTATATAAATATATAAATATACATATTATGCATTAATATTATCTATAAAATGTATACTATATGGTGTATGTATACACTCTGATTCTACTGTGACTTTAACACTATGTTGCGTTCGTTTGTGATATACATATATGTACACATAGTTTGTATATTTGTAACGTATATCTAACTACTATATGTTCCTATTAAACTAATGTTAATACTAAATTTATAATATTATATACTATTAATATTTAATATTATCTTTTATTATATTTTACATGCTATACAAGAAATATTTTTGTTACTGAGGGGCGCATTTTTTTTACTTCCGACATCAAAATGTCTAGTCTGTGCACGCACGCACGCACGCACGCACGCACGCACACGTATGTGTATATACATACAGGGCATATATACAAGATGTCCTATTTTAAACAATGCGTTAAGATTTCTCGAAAACTATGGTAGATACGGAAAAATGTTTCGAACAAAAGTTGTATGGTTCGGAGGGAGACATAAGATGATACCATTGGTTTGACCTTGGATAGTCGTTTGAAAGTCACGTGGAGGTCACCTTCAATTTCTTAAATGGAAACCCCCATTTTTCATTGCATTTTCTTGTAGCTTACCTCGAGAGCTTTCCAAAATACTATAATAAAATATTTTTTCACACACATTAAGTGCTTCTCGAATTATAAGTCTCGAATGTTACAGTATACCGTTGGCATTAACATTAGCCAAGGTGTCCGATCGATGGCTAAAACCTCTTAAATGTTGTTCAGGATCACATTGACCTGGATAACATTTGTCAAGATCAAGGCCATTGGAGGTTGTACCCCCTTTTTTCATTTTTATGTAGAAATGAATTTTTAGTGCAAAAATGAAAATAAGAGGAACAACCTCCAATGACCTTGATCTTGACAAATGTTATCTAGATCGTGATCCTAAACAACATTCAAGAGGTTTTAGCCATCGGTCGGACACTTTGGGTAATGCTAATGCCGGCGGTGCTGTAACTTCAAACCTACAACTCGCAAAGTACTAAATGAAAAAATATTTTATTAGTGTTTTGAAAAGCTCTCAAGGTAAGCTAGAAGAAGATGTAATGAAAAATAGAGGGTTCCATTTAAAAAAAATCGATGTGATCCTGACCTGGCCTTGGCGACGCCACCCAAGGTTAAATCAATGGTACTTTCTTATGCCCCCCTCCGTACTATACAACTTGTTTGAAACATTTTTCCGTATCTACCATAGTTTTCGAGAAATCTTAATGCATTATTTAAAATGGGACACCCTGTATATAGAATGATTGTTTATTTTAATCCATCTAATAAAATATCTCAAAATCCTTAAGATAAAACTGTTCTAGACAAAAAGTTGCTCAGTTACTGGGGGAAAAGATGATAGTGATTTTAGTTAACCTTGAGAAAATATCAGACCAAGATCGTCAAAAATTTTTTAATAAAATTATATCATTTTTACATATTATAATTCCTCTAATTATTCTGTATATAAAAATATTAAAGCAGAGATACCGAAAAATCAATAGTTCTCGAGTTATTGGTTACGTTTACACCGTGCATTTAGGTCGCGGCCTATACAATAGATGCTCTTGTTTATCCTGTAGGATAAACAAAGACACCTATCGTATAGGTCGCGGCCAAGCGCATGGTGTAAACGTATAATAGTCATAAACATAGCATAAATGGGTTCGTTCAACAGAACGTTTGTTTTGCAACTGTTGTAAGTTTCCTTCGCGCTAATTAGATCATACTTTTAGATCTAGAAGAATGGTCCTATCTCAGCAGACAATCATAAAATGGTTGCAAAACTGTTGAGTCTGCTGAACGCAGCCTATGTATGTATAAGACCACCTGGATCAATGGCTACGTTTACACTATACGACTGATAGCGAACCTATATCGTGACCCAAAGTAGGTCTAATCACCAACCGTTTACACCGAAAAGAACTTAAAAATTGATTGGGTCACATTTAATCTACGCTGGTCCGAAATAGAGCCATTTATCGTATTTTATACAGATTATTTCCATATACAGCATTGGCCGGTATTTATAGTCAATTCTTATATTCAAGATCGTCTTAAGTTCAGCCTTGAGGTGTCATGAACCAATCAGAGAGCCGCGTTAGCGTATTAAGATATTACTTAAGATGGTTTGAAATAAGAACCGACTATGGTGCGTTCGGGGAGACGCTATTAGCGCTACTCTGTCATTCTATTGTATCTTTGTTGTTTATTAGACGTAAAACAAGGATAGAATGACAGAAATAGCGCTAATAGCGACTCCCCGAACGCACCTTATGAATACCGGCCATTGTACTCGCCATGGGGAGGAGAAGGATAGCGCTTGAACAGTAGG
>NW_017257354.1:329564-334680 GCF_001594055.1 Mycetomoellerius zeteki | reverse complement strand
CCGCCACTAGAGGGACGCAGCAATGCTACATTTTCTCGTAAATAAAATTCATACAGGATAGAATAAAAGGCACAAGAGATTTTTTATTCGTGTTGTTATGAAATAATTTTTTTATATGACAAGCTTTTTTATAAGTAAGAAAAGCTTGCTTTGAAATTTAAACATAATTCATATTTTCACAATTGTTATCTTAAAAAAAATTTTATAATTGTTAACTTATGTGTTTTATAATTTTTATGTTCCTTTAGTTTTAGTTACTTCCAGTTTTTTCTTTAAGTAAATTTTAAAGTTACTTTAAAGAAAAATTTAAAGTGTCCAAATTTACTTATCAAATTTTTTAAGTTTTCTCTAAAATAGGTTTTAAGTTTTTTTTTAAGTTTTGTTAAGTAAATTTTCCCAAGGGTTGTTTTCTATATTTATGTCTTAATTGTTGAGATCTCAACACAGATAGCATAAAGCTGATGGCATTTGTCATTTTGACGTCAAAAGACGTCATTTTGATGTCAACTTGTTACCGAGACACCTAAATTAATTTGCTGCTTGGAAACGTCCTAACATGACGTCAAAATGACGTCGTTGCAATGACGTCAATAATTTTGTGACATTGGCTGCGTTCAGCAGAACATTTGTTTTACAACTGTTGGAAGTTTCCTTCGCGCTGATTGGATCATACTTTTAGATCTAGAAGAATGGTCCTATCTCAGCAGACAATCATAAAGCGGTTGCAAAACTGTTGAGTCTGCTGAACGCAGCCATTAGAACGTGATTATGACGTCATTAAAACGTCATTTAGTGACGTCAGCCATGGTCAGTAAATGACCAAAATTTGACGTCAAAATGACGTGTATTTGCTACCTGGGATACTTACGAACTTGAATCGCTGCATGAACTTTTTTCCATCTTTTTTTTAATATTTATGTTCTTTGCACAAATCAGTTAGTCTTTTCACAGTCTAGAAGTAAATAACAAACCGGTTTAACCTAACTATTCAACAAAACAGCAGTGTCCTACCGAGCAAATTGCTACGAAGCTTTTAGGTCGGGTTAGTCGCGCGTTTACACCGAGAAAGTAGACGATCTATTTTAGGTGAGGACGCTAAAAATTCCGGCCTGACCTACAACAGGTCGGGTCAGGTATAATAGTGTTTACAGCGTGCGGCCTAAATAATGTGACCTAAATTAGGTCGAATTTGGGGTATAGGCCGCGGACTAAACGTATGGTGTAAACGTAGCCAACATCATTTTAATATTAACATTAATTTAATAGGAACACTAATTTAATAATTACATCCCAGACAGCACAGAATATTTATGATAAATATTTATTAAGAATGCTTTTATCTCTGAAATTCTATGATATGCGTAACGTAAAGTATCGCAGATAGCAAAGCGTGTCTCAGCAAAATCACACAAATCTGTGATTGCTTATGATGTTGGCAACTTGCCTTAGATTTGTCTTCAACGATTTAGAATATACCGACATTGTAGCAACATGCAGGCAACAATGTGTATATGTATTGCCAGCAGTTTAACAGCAAAATAGCTGCATCAATGTTATCTTGTGTTATTGGTAATAGCATCATGCAAAATGAAAGCATTGCATGATGCTGCATATTATTATGGCAATATGATGGCAGTAGTGCGAATTTTGATGATGACGACGATTTTAAAGTTATCGGCAAACTGCTGGCAAGTTGCTACTCAAAGTTATCATATCATGAAGGCATCAAATTGCCAACAAATGAGGACTCAGTTGCTGCAATTCTGGTAGCAACACATGCTTAGTAATGCATACTTAGTAAGCAACATGCCAGCAACAAGATAGACACGTTGCTACCCAGTGAGAAATGACAATGGAATCGATGTCGAATCGATGTCGATTCGACGTCGAAATCATCGAATCGATGTCAAATAGAATAATTTGTAGAATTATACATTACGTAAAAAAATCTATATAATTCCATTTAAAAAAATCTTTAGATAACTTTGACCTGACCTTAAGGATATCTTCTTAAGGTCAACTAAACTCACCATCGTCTTCCTTCTTAATAACTAAACAACTTTTGTTTGGAACATTTTTACAAGTCTTAAACTTAACACAGTCTTTGCCTTAAACTTAAAGATTTTGAGATATTTTACTAAGTAGATTAAAATAATTAATATAATCTTCTATCATTCATATTTTACTCAACGATTAAACTCCATGGATGATCAGGTATAATACCATACTGTATATCCAATAAATGTTTCTTGAGCATCTGATAAATTGCTTCAGGTTGTTCTATCGTTGGTATGTGCAATTCTTGACCTTGGAAGTCAATATAAGATACAGGACTGACTACGCACGCTGTACCTACTCCGAATATTTCCAACAGCTATAACAAAAAAATTAATTGTAATAATAGACAATATGCTAAGAGAGAGAGAGAGAGAGAGAGAGAGAGAGAAACAATGTTGCATACGTAAATCGTACCCTATTATCTGAATTTAATTGTATAATCTCTTTCATTGTAATAGATCTTTCCGTAACTTTATACTGATTCCATTGCCTAGATATAGCTAAAAGCGAATTTCTTACAACTCCGGGTAAGATCAAACCATTTAAAGGTGGTGTAAGTAGTTCCCTTTCTGTATAAAATAACATAGGAATAGTAATCGGATCTCTAAACTGAATCATTAAATCCAGTTATTCTTCCTTATGTGACGCTTTTCACAAACATTTTATAAAATTCATCAAAAATTGCTTCTTACCTCCGTTATTATTTATATAAACAACAAAGACGTTCATAGTACCAATTTCTGTAAGTTCATTGTTTTCACCGTACAGCCATAATACTTGCTGTAAACCTTTTTCGGTGGCTTCTTGTTGAACTTGAATTGTAGGTCCATAATTGCTGCCTAATTTAGCATTACCACAACCGCCAGGCCATGCTCTCGTATACCTAGGATCTGCAAGCAGGGAAACCCCGACTTGCCGATCTGTAGCTTTAAAGTAAGATCCGACGGGAGATAGGATTACATACAATAAAGCTGAATCCGAAGTTGCGACTCCAAGTGTAGGCTATATAAAAACAAGTAAAATGCGCTTAAATTAGATTTTAGAAGAAATAAAAATCATTTTTTTAAAAGAACTTCGAGAATTTTTATTAATTGTTTTGGGCCACAAGCGAACACACTTGACTTCTATACACTATTTATATCGAAGAAATTGAAGGAAATAATAGTGAAATAATGGAGAGAAAGGAAATTGATAGAAAATGAATATATTACCATACATGATATTAGTCAATTGTATAAAGACACAGTTTCAAATAACGAAGCTTCGCTGGCGAAATTCCTTCACTCCGCCGACTCATGCGAAAATGTGTAATAAGCGAAGAAATTCATAATTCGACAATGGCTACGTTTACATCGTGCATTTAGGCCGCGGCCTATACAATAGATGTCTTTGTTTATCCTGTATATTAAACAAAGACACCTATCGTATAGATCGCGGACTAAGCGCACGGTGTAAACATAGCTATTGCCTAACTATGAGCAAAGCAGCGCTCCGAAACAGCTGACTACCCAGCAAACACAATATATATTGTTATATTGCTTTAATAAAACTGAATGTAACAAGTAATATAACGTATATGTTACATGTAACGTACACGTTAGTTGTAATTTTCCATTCATTGGAAACTATATACAGCTTATAATATTATATAAATGTAACACTCCCAGAAAAACTGAAAGATATGAAATTAATTAATTCAGTGTTTTATTGCTGAAAAACTATTATCAATTAGCATAAAATTCCAGAATACACACAGTAAAATAAAAAAAAATTTTTCCTGAATTAGGAAATTAATTTCATGGTGTCATCACACACCATCCTAAGCTGTATCACATTTAGCGCTGCTTGATCTCGATAGTACGGAAACTGCTATATCAATAATCCTCGAACACTGTAATGTTAATGCACGCTCAGTTGTGATATAACAGTTGTAAAAAAATGAAACACGTATTGTTCAAATATATTTCTTTCATAAATGAATCTGAAGATTTGCATATGCGCAGAATAGCATATCTAGCTGGAATAATAATGAATTATACATATTATACATGCATATTTTTCATATATCTTTCTGCTCACTATCTGTTAACGTATCGAAAGATTTAGAGGAAAGTCGCCAATACTGACATAGCTCTTCTAAGGCCGGAATCAGAGTGCGGTCCATTTGACGCTACAAATGCTTCGAAGTTTTTGATTGGCCAATTGGAAGAAAGAATTTTACTAATTGACCAATTAAAAAATGCTTCGAAGCATTTGTATTTGTAAGCATCAAGTGGACCGTAACCTCAGACTACGTGCATTGAAGATTGAGATTGAAGATTGAAATGTGACCAATCAAAACAATAAGAGCCAAAATTCTTTTATCTCCTCATGGTCAAATTTCAATCTTCAATCTCTATCTTCAATGCGTAGTCGGATTCCGGCCTAAAGGAATATCCCTTTATTTCTCGGAAATTAAATATTGCACTTTATTAATACTGCTAAAAACATGATCTGTTTAGATAATTAAAGAGGTAAAAATTCATAATTCTAATATCAATGTCTCGTTTCTATATAAAATCAACTAAAAACGAATTCTGCAAATGCGAGAATAAAATTCTCACGACTCTTTTTTGCAAATTATGTAGTTTAAATAATAATGAATATATATTATTGATAATATTATGTCATTTTATATATTTGTAGTTTCCTACATTCGTTTTATTTATAATTTTCTTTCTCTTATTTTTTCTATAATTGTAGTTTGTATGCGCAAACTTGTCTTACGATTAAGTACGAACACACCTTGTCTATTTGCATCATTGATGTGCGGTTATAATATTGATAGTTGAATATAGTAGAATACTGACGGTGATCTGGATTTTGATTGTTGAGCATCAGTATTGCTTTATTGAGATCCATATGATATAGTATGATACAGTGCAATAGATAATGTACGTAAAATTAAAGTTAAATATATTATCAATAATAATACTGATCGTGTAAGGTTGTAAAAATACTAAAAATATTGATGCATACTGTCAGTATTACTGATTCAATATTATTGATCAGTATTATT
>NW_017257354.1:305271-329549 GCF_001594055.1 Mycetomoellerius zeteki | reverse complement strand
CGTGTAGGGCTACCTTAACAATTGTAACATATACTTCCATTCCATTGTATTTAAGACACATTAAACATTCAAATGCAAGAATAAAGTTACAATTTTAGCATACAGAAGGACATTTACGTATCATTTTTTGATAGTTTCAATGAATTTCTAGTAATTCTGATGAAGTCAATAATGAATAGTAAATAATGGTAACTAAACAGGTCATAACTAATTTTTTAGCTCCTCCCCATCCCGAAAATTATTTTTAGTAAATGTATAGTATAACGCTGTCTTCTCCGATTTGTTTGTCATTGTGTAAATTTGTATATTTTCATGCACGGGATATATTCTGCTAATGTATATAACAATACCTGCAAAATAGCATGATTTAATATTCGCTCGTGACCCATTTTGCTCGGTTCTTTAAGGCTATATATAGTATCACATTAAAAGGATATTTGATACACATGCATGCAATTAATTGTTAACAGTACAAATTTACATTTATTTTATGTTTTATTTAATAATAGTAATCAAGAATGGATTAAAATGGATCGAAATTTTTATGCATATTTTAAGCCCATTGAATTCAATTGAATAAAAAAAACTTTTTTAGTCTTATTCTCTTTTTATCTTATTCTTTTTTTAATCTTATTTCTTTAGTTCTTATTATTCTGTTCCATTGAATCTAATTGAATAAAAAAAAGTTCTTTTCTTTATTCAATTGGATTACATTTGATTCAACTGGATTCATTTGAATTGAAAAAATGCATCTCTTATTCAGAATTTTGAATTGAACAATATACATGATGCACAGAAAAAAGTTAATATTATTTTTATATTGAAAGGCATAGAAGAAATGCGTTTCATACAATTCCTATAAATGAATAAAAATGCATTCAGATTAAAAAGAATTTATTTTAACGTTCGCGAATATATATTTCTGAATATCTGAATCCATTTCAATCCATTCTCGTTACTGAGTAAAATGTGATTTTTTAATTTATACGTGTATGTATTCAAAATATTGTTAAAACACCATTTAATATAGAATATAGTGTTGTAACAGGCATCTTTTGAAAGATATTTAAGTATAGATTATACACAGATACTGTGTAGGAAAAGTATCTATTTTAAAAAAATTACCTTATAGATATAGATACAGATATAGTACAGAAGTACCTGAAAAATTTAGTGATTTTTTAAATATTTTTTATTTTAAAAAACAAATTGCGTAAACAAATTTTACTTTTATGTCACTCTACTACTTATGCAGCACACTTACAAAAATGTTTGGATAATTGTCTTTTGTCATATGCTTTCTAAAAATCAATACTGTTTTAAACATTGTATTGGAAAGTCGATTTTTTCTGGGGATTAAATTAATTTTATAATATAATAATATAATATATAGATCAATGAGATATACATTATACAGGATGTCCCGCAATTTTTGACAAAGCGCTCTTATGTATATAGATAGAGCGGATTAAATTGAGTCGAAAAACTCTCTACAATTTTGTAACTTTCGCAATGGTTAACGAGATATTGATTTATAAAAATAGCCAAATTCGCCCGGCCTATCACCAAATGCAAACGGGCGACGAGATAAGACTGCCCAGTGAGGCGCGTGTTCGCCGTCACTAATAGGCACGTTAATGCCAATGAGTTCCACTTAACGTTCACAACGCTCGCATGCGTCATTTCATCCTTATTGTTTAACATTTGATGACAATGAGGATAAAATGATACTCGCGAACGTTGCGAACGTTAAATGGAACGCATCCAATGTCGTTTGTAAACAACTTGCCTAGCGACGAAAAACGTGTGCAGTCTTATTTCGCCGTGCGCTTACATTTGGTGGTAGGACCAAGTAAGCCAAGTAAATTTGGTTATTTTCATAAATTAATATCTCATTAACCTTTGCGAAAATTGCAAAATGATACAGGACTTTTTGACTCACATCAGTTTAGTCTGCTCTATTTACACAAGGGCACTTTGTCAAAAATTGCGGTACATCCTGTATACATACTCGTATAGACCATGCATTCTGTTCGTAGCAATCGTAGCTTGAAGCCGGAAGATGATAGCCCTGATGGAAAAATTTCGCTGAAATTATTTTACGTGGAACATTTTTCAGTAAAATTTCAGCATTTTTAAAAAATTTCAGTTTAATTTCAGCGATTTTTAGTTGAAAAATTCATTTTCAGCAAAATTTTAACAAAATTTCAGACAAATTTCAGTAAAAATTTCAGAAAAATTTCAGCAATTTTTCAAAATGTTAGTTGAAAAATTCACTTTTAGTGAAATTTCAGCAAATTTTCAGCAATTTCGCTGAAATGTTCCAAAACGTAGAATAATTTCAGCGAAATTTTTTCACCAGGGAGTTTAACAATAAGGTCTGTGATTTCGTTGCACCTCTTTCTGTCTTCAAAGAAAGCAGAGATAACATGGCATCTTAACGGTTACTGCAATGATCACAATCAAATTGAAGTACCAAATTTGACGTATGCAAAATGGATAGATTATTAATGAAATAAGAAAGAAAAAAATGTTGAAAATGTAACTTTTAACATATAACCTATAGTGACAGATAAGATTCGAAGACGCTTCTTCGACTAACTGCACACAAATTCATTTTATCATAGATTTCTTTAAAATACGAGATTATAACAGTTAAAAAAATTACGATTGTAATGGTCACAAAAAAGTAATAGGTCATCGGACATTCTGGAAAGATATTTAAAGTTGAAATGGCAATATATCGAATGAAATCTTTCGAATGAATATTTCGAATGAAATTTCTTTTCATTTTGTATAATTTGGATAAAGGCAATTTGCAAATTTGGTAATAATTGCCACATATTATTTTTCATCTTATTTTTCTCTTTTACAGAAGAGTCATCTGTGCAAAATATCTACAAGTGAACGTGTATACCTAATAAGATTTTGTAGAATCTAAAAAATAATGATAAATATAAAAAGACTCGATAAATTCGAATTATATGTAAAAATTAATAGTTATAACGAGTTATTGCTGGTTCTTAATTGGAAACTTTTAATAATAAAATCAAATACAATAATTAAAAACAAACGTTTCGATCTACTATTAAGTCATTTTTAACGTTGAATAACAATATTATCGTAATAAGATCTTTGAAATTGTCAATAAATACATGTTTAAGGTCAATATGTAAAATATCAATTTCGTTAAAAAACTGTAATCTTTTTTTGCATAATTTATTTAGGTTTTAATTCATTATATATTTATACTTAAGCGAATTGAACAAAACCCAATCTTTACACCTAAAAGCATTATAAGTTCTCTGGCCAATATATCGTCATTTAAGATATTTCTTCGAGAAATTGAATTTCTACAGATTTTTTTTAAATTTGGATGTTATGTTTAAAATAATTTTATCTATATATGATTAAAATTTCAAAGACTCTAGCGGTGCCGAAATGGAGATATTCACCTTCAAAGTTTCAGCTTTTAACATGTAAATTCCTATACCAAGCCTTGCTGAAGCAACGTTTTAATACTTTGCGGCGAAAATCTTCTACAGATTTAAAAAAAATAAATATGTATAATATAGAAATATTATAGGAACCTTATAAAAAAAATGAGGAGGCCTAGCGGAGTCGTTTCTTAATTAGAGTAGTTTAAATTTGTAATTTGATGAAATTCTTCTCGCACACCGAGAGACGAGACAGGGACATGCTGTTGTCACATTTCAACTGTCTTCAGTGAGGACTAGTGTTCGTGCACACAGATACGACATTAATCTGTGTGTGTACGTGCGTGCGTGTGCGTGTGCGTGTGCGTGTGCGTGTGCGTGTGCGTGTGCGTGTGCGCGTGTGTGTGTACGTTCGCCTCAAAAGTTTCTCTGTTCAGAGAGTACGCGCGGAGAGGCATATTCGTAGGTTGTACGCGATTAATTTTCTAGCGCGATTGTAGCCGGAGAAATACCTTAAGTCTATGGAACATAGAAAAATGTAAGTGAATTGACCAATCACAGTAGAGACCATAAAGTCTGTAGCGAATCCAATGTTATGCGTCGTCTACAATACACGGAGTAAGAAGTAATTAAGAGTAAGAAATTGACCAATCACAGTCGATTATTCTTCTCACATTCGATTTTTATTGATCAATTTTTCGTACGCTTACTTCTTACTCTATGTATTGTAGACAATGCATCACGATTTCCTTACTGCTTGTATTATTACCTTACGTTTTTATATGTGCCATGGACTTTACGGCTTACGGCTTACAGCCTCTTAAAGCAAGATTGTGGACCTAGACTTAAAATACCTAGATACTGTACCTAGATTACAATATTGATAGAATACTATACATTAGTTATAACATATTTTTGAATACTTTAAATCAGGCCTGTAGTCGAGTTGCACATTTTGACCGACTTTGCCTATCCCCAGGTAGAACACGGAATCATAATTAAGTCATAATAGTATCACAGGACGTCATCATGACATCATTTGATACCTAAAAATTGACTTATAAGACAAATGAGGTCATGATGATGTCCTCATGACTTCTGTGTTCTAGTTGGGTCGTCATCCCCACTCCTTTTGTTTCATAGCATTTAAGACCGTGCGTGGAGACATAAAACGCTCGAACTCAGGAATTATATTAGCCGTAACTCATACAGAGTACTATAGAGCTATAGGACTTGGAAATATATTCCCTCACATTCATTGTTTACAAATTTTAACACGCACGCACGCACGCACGCACGCACACACACTTATTTTATTTTATTGATTTATTTATTAAAAATGATTTTTTAAATATTTTTTTCAGTACGCAAACTTAATTAACACATGTGTTCTATTTTGAAGTATTACTTTTGAGTTTCTAACATCATAATAATAATAATTATAATAATAATAAAAATTTGTAAACAGTAAATATAAGGCAATATGTTTCAAAGTTTTACAGCCCTATAGTGCCCCGTATGAATTACGGCTAATATCATCCCTGAATTCGAGCGTTTTATATCTCCGCGCACGATCTAAATGCTATGAAACTAAAGGAGTAGGGATGACGGTAGGCAAAATTGGTCGAAATGTGCAACTCGGCTGCAGGCCTGTTTTAAATAAATATATAGTTGTATATATTGCTACGTTACATCATAATAATAATTCAAAAGTTTATTGCTTATCAAGATTATTACATTAATTTATTTCATCGATCACTGTACGTACATACAATTTACATCAGAATTAATATCAGAAATAGTTATATATATTTCAAGAAGGTCACGAAAATCAATTACGAAAAAAAGAAGAATGCGATGTTATCGTAAAGTCTAATAAATACTCTGAGGCAACACTTATCATCTTGCAAGCAGAAAGTTAAAGTTAAATAAAGAAGATTTCACATGTCGGATTAATGCGATAGTTAAAGTACATATATGATATAGTTAAAATACGTAAGTAATATATTACTTAAATAATTACAAAATTAATTACAAAAATTATAAAAGATTGAACATGGAACAAAAATAAAATAGGTCTTTTATAATTACATATTAAGATATGATAAGAACTGATTTTCATAAAAGTAACGTCCAAATATATTATACCATATCAAATTTATCGAAAAGGAAAAAGAAAAGCATTTGATTAATAAGTCAATACTGTGTCCAAATAACGTGATTGTAGGAACATGCGTCGTTTCGTATGTAACATGTAATCGTATGCCAACAAAAAGTTGTGATTCTGTTTATCATGTATTATCATTAAATATTGATAAAAATAAATATAAATTGCTCTTGTGCACGTATACATATAGCAGTCTCGACAACGTTCGTGACATAATATCGTTTCACACTGATTATGTTTGTGACTATTAATGTACAACCGGCCATGTATATAATTACATCATTTATTGTAAAATAGCATCACAATGCAAACTTTGGTAATTATTGCGAAAAGGTTAAACCTCACCAATGACTTTGATTTTTACATATAATTAAAGTCAATATAATCCTGAGTCACGTACACTTTGAATTGCGTGGCAGTTAGAAACTCTTCTAGTTTCTAATGTATTGAATTTTTATTCCCAACAATTACAATTACAATTTTTCTTATAGCGCGGTCCTATGGTGTGAAACGTATGCGCAATGCAGAATTGGCGGAACGCTCGTGATTGATTTAATCCATTTTACGTTCGTTCCACCGATTTTTATCCGCAAGTTTTTATGCGCATGCAATGTACGGAATGGTACGGAATTGTCAGAATTGTGAGATTTTGTGTGAAGAATAAATTGTTTTTTAACCGAATAAGATTTGTAGAGTTTTGCAGTTTGGATTTCTTGAATTTTGACGAATGTATATACACGCATATACACGTATTTCTTCTTCTTCTTCTTTAATTAATGGCTCACGCCTCTAAATAACAATAGGAGGTCGATACGGCCAGATCATGATTGTTTTCCGTGTATTAAAAAAAAATAATGCAACACCCGCGAAAATGGCTAAGCCCGTTCGAACACCGGGCGCCTGCGTCTATGGCGTCGTCACGCCGCAAGGACGCACGTCAGGACGACCGAACGGATCGTCCAAGACCGCGGGATGATTATGTGTGTTTCAATGCTCGGTCAAAGTCGGCAACACTTTCAAAAATATACAATAGTTATAGCACCCGAGTCGAGGCGCGTCCGCCACGAGCGAGTGGTTCATCAGAACTGGCATATACACATATGTATGATTCCGATCCGCATGAGTTCGTTTCCTTATGTCCCATGGTGCGGAAAAACGCAGAAGCGTAATCTATGCGAGCCAATAATATAACTGTTCCAATAGATACAACGGAGGGATCTATGGGAAAGATCTCTTGTGATTGGCACAAGCCAATTACGCTTCCATGAGTTCCGCTCCATGGGACATAAGAAAAGACATATCAAGCTTGTTCGCGTCATATGCTCCAATATGCTCCTATTATAGCTCTTACTCACTCCAACGCGCTTGATAGAGTGAGTAGAAGCTATGGTAGGAGCATGTTGGAGCTTGCGACGCGAATAAACCTATCGACGGAACACAATTGACGGAATGCTTGCGATTGAACGGACATCGTTCCGCCAATTCCGCATTGCGTATATCTTCCGCACCATGGGACCGCGCCATTACTGCACGCGTTAATTATTCATACTTCTCTTGTATTCAATATGGCAAAACGTTATCCACCTGTATTTTAATATAATAAAACGGAATAACGTCTTATTTCTGCGATATGTATGTATATAATATTAAATATATGTGTATATAATATTAAAAACCACCCCACCTCCCTCCTGCTTAGGGGCGTTCGATTTTCCACGCGAAGCGATTCGAGGTCCACCCCACCTCCTCCCTCTGTCTAGGGGCGCATGACTTTGCGTATGTACCTTACAATGCAAAGCGAGGGCCATCCCACTAAAATATGGATTGAATTAGGTTATTTCTTTTGAGGAATGCTGCTCCCCTGCGAGGGGGAGGAGTACTCCATATATTGCCTCCACGCATACACTTTACAACACGAAGCGAGGACTATCTTACCTCCCCTCCTGTCTAGGGGTGGATTTCTTGCTTCGCGTGGAAAGTGATCTGAATGTAATCGGGAATAAAAATATAATATATACTTTATAAGTCTTTTATCATATCTTAGAAACTAGAAGAGTCCGCCACGTAATTCAAAGTGTGCGTATGTGACTTAGGATTATATTGACTTTAATTTTATGTAAAAATCAAAGTCATTGGTGAAGTTTAACCTTTTTTGCAATTAATTACCTAAATTTTAATGAAATAAATATTATACTAGCAGAATACTCGATGATATATTTAATAATAAAATAGTACTCACGTCGATGCCTATAAGCGTAGGACGAATGTAAAGACTAGAGGCGGTAGAATGTGGAATCCATTCTTGGTCTATACTAATTAATCTGCAAATGCACTTAATTAATTCTTCCCCTCTGAAAGGTGGTAGACCAGCTCTTACTGCTGAATTATTCATTCTTTCCATATTTAACTCTGGTCGAAACAACCTTATTTTGCCATCAACACCTCTGTAAGCTTTCATACCTTCGAACAACTGAGGAAAGATTTATACATATGTTACTACTGTCAAGTTAAATCACACAAGGAATTTCAGCTTCACAATAATTTGTATACGTATGTACAAGTCTGATAATCTCTGCACATCCTACAGTTTTAAATATATTATATGTACACTTTTTAAATCTAATTCCACAGAGATAGTAAAATATCTTCTAAGATCGCGATTATCGATATTAACCCTTCATGGTCATACTGGGTCGAAATGACCCGAGCATCATCTTTCATGCTAAATTCTAATACATGTTTACAATTTTTTTTAGTGTTAAAATTAAATTTTTCACAAAAACGCCACCGTTCCATTTTAAAGGATCCACATTAAGGATCCATATTAAAGGATGAAATTTAATATAATGTATTTTTTTTTTAAATCATTGCAACTAATACTGTCGATTTGGTGATACTTCAAAGATGAGTCGGGTCTTTTAATTCAGAGTAACTATCATGTAGAGTTAAATATTTTTGATAGAAGAATTTCAAGATAATATATATATTTTTTCATGGAAATTTTATATTAAAGAAGACTTCTCAGCTTTCATACGAAAGAAAAATAATTCTATCTTAATTATGCTAAATTATTGAAACAAGAGTGCCATTAACATTATAAGCACTACTGACAAGAATGATATGTACATAATCAAATATTAAAAACAATATTTTTTCTAAGTATTATACAAAAGAAATTTGCTAAACATAATAAAAAAATAAGCGATAAATCAATAAAAATAAATTAATTTTCTAATACTATCTCACATATCATCTTCGAAATACGAAATATAAATACCTCCATAGCATAATGAAGTACTTTCGCAGCTGGATGAAGAACTATATTTTCGAAAGGCATAATTTCTGGTGCTTGCCAACCATTCATGCCTTCGTAATAATGTATTTTGAGCATGTGATCAGTGAAATATTTTCCAAATGAAAGCTTATTAACATCAGGTTTAGGATTTAACTGATTTGGTCCAGCGAGGCGGACAGATAAATCTGCATACTGATAAAAACATACTGAATAAATTAGGCTTTCAATTTCATCTATAATATATTACATTTTACTTAATTATTCCTATCGTAATAAATAAATACCTTAAAGAAACGTTGCGGTACAGAATTCTTGTCTTTAGTTCTCAAAGAAGAGCTCCATCTAACACTCTGTTGTAGCTGATTAATCACATTTCCGAAAAATAAAATCTAGAATAAGAACATAATTATTCTATACATTTATTTCTGTCTCTAGTAAAAAAAAGTTTATTATAGCAATTTAGAAACTCCAAGTCCGCAATTACGAAAATTCTTAATAATTTGGACATTATTTTCATATGTATGTAATAAAGCTCAAAGTTTACAAATTTTTTTTCATTTAATTACAAATATTCTGTATGGAAAATAAATTTTATCTTTGTGAGTGAGTGAAATAAAGATTTTATTCTTACTGTGTTTATTTTAATATCCCCATAAATGGAATTTTAAAAAAATAAAATAAATTAGATAAGCCTTCTTCAGATTAAATACCTTATATTGTATTTCTCATTTTAACCAAAGTAATATGTTATCATTACAAAAATTTTTAAAACGGTAAAATAAAAATAAAAATTTTAGAATTTTATTTTTATCTTTGAATATCGTATTAACTGTAAAAAATCTATGCTAAAGCATGTTCATTAATGATATACTTCGAAAAATTTGCCTCGTCACTTAATATGTGCCGCTAATTTTAATCTTTGTTAATAGAATCGACGAAGCCAGTCAAGAACTTCATCGAATTATAAATGATAAGAACATATGCGTCATGCGATCATTTTAATTTTTGTGCCGTAAATTGAAAAGATTGAAAATTTCAGCCTTAAAACCATTAAAATGTTCGATATAATGAATTCATCGTCTATTAATGTAATTATTTGTTATACGGAATGTAGATCAGTAAAATTCTAAAACATATGACGTTATATGCTCTTATCACACTTATCAGTTAAAGAAGTATATATCTAACTATAAGAGAAACGTAAGTCTATACATATACATTGACATAAACATCAGCTAGACATTATATATTTATTTGATCCTTCTTTTACATACAAAGCACACAAATACTTTTAATATTTTTGAAGAATATAAGTTGAATATAAGTTGAAATATTATCTTCTAGACTAAACTTTGCGCTACGGTAACGAAACTTGAATTATAGGCAATACTCGCATACATAATACATGAAAATTAGAAGTTATTTAAATGGATCTTCGCTTTTCAAGAATTTTCAGGGTAAAACAGGTTGAAACAATAACCAGTAGCATTCTTTCTCGAACAAGAAAAAATTTAAATGATTGTATGTATTGTATATACTAAAATAATTACTATTTAAAGTAACCGGAACCATATGCCTTAAGATTTGAGATTTTTTCTAATTTTTTGCTGAGTCCAAAATTGAAAATTAATGCTCATATTTAAAAGAGGAAACATTTTTGAATGCTTATAAAAATAGTTTTAAATATTTATAGGTGTTAAACTTTATAGTTTTCACCGTCTTTTTTGCTTGAAAAATGTATTTACTTCAATAAGAATATGAATTAACACATCAATCAGAATATTTTTCATTGTTTTCTATTATTTTGTCCCATTTTTCTGGTAAAAATATATAGCACTTATTCGTGTTAACCAGAAGACAACCAAAACTTAACATTCTCCTTTTAACATAAGAATGTGATGTTAAGCTTTAAGACAAAAAACGCGCTACAAATAACAATAAAATGATAATAAATTATTAGTTAATAATTATTATGGCAAATTATTAATTAATTAATAATTAAGAATAAAATATTCTGTGGGGCGGAGAGAAACGCGTAAAACTTATTATAAAAATGTAAGATTCTTGTTTTAACCATGGTATAAAGACGAGAGCTTACGCGCATGCTATATGCATGCGACCAATCAAAATTGTAAAAATGTGACGTTACAGATAAGCGGTAAATTAAAAACTGCTGTTTCCAAATAGCTTATGTTAGCAGCATGCTCGTCAGATATATCATTTTAATTTCAAGTTTACAGGAAAAATCTATTTTAAAATAATATTTTATAAACTAATAAAAATATCCTGTAACTTAACTAATAAATATCCTGTACTTTTCTTTCGACAGCTATGAAGTATGATACATCGACATGTTGAGAATATATTATAGCTAAATACAAGCAAGATTATATATAGTTTACTTCGTTACATTTATACATTTACAAGAAATAGAAAATCTTACCTTTTTTGATGTTAATGTTTTGTTTTCCGCATGCTGCAACCCACTTAACTGCGATCGTAAAATCTAGGCTTTCGGAAACGAAAAATATTTTATGCTGTTCCCGTTAAGCAATTTTGTTTTCCGAAAATAATTGCCACAACCTTTCACGGAACAAGACATTACATATATAATATCCACAATTAAAAAGGAAAAGAGATTCAATTATGCGTTTTTACTAAAATCATGTTTCTCCGGATACAAACATTAAGGACCAGGGGCTACCATGTTTAATCGAACCATTCGAACGGTCTGATTGGCTCTGAGTGTGATGTCACGCTTTGACTGCGCAATGGGTTACCACGTAATGAGCATACCACCCTTGTCTTTATATCATGGTTTTAAGTACATACTCGAGAATATAAAATATGTCCATTTATATACAATTATATAAAATTATATATATTTTTATATAATTATATATAGGTAAAATATTTCTGGTTATAACTTTTCAACAACGTGTGTTTTTATCAAATAGTCGGAAATTCGTATCTCTCAAAAGAATTTGTTTTGCCTGCTGATAACATACTTATTATTCTAACGAAAATAATATATTAACGTCCTAATTAATGTTTAAAAATGACATTTTAACGTTTTGATTTATTAGAGATATATATTAGATACACACAGAGAGAGTATTATTATATATATATTATTATTATCATTATTATTATTACTGTTTGACATATATTTAGAGAAAATGTAAAATTGTAGGTCAATGGGTATATAAAATGTATACATTTCATTTAATGTTATTCATTGGAAATCGTATGCGAACGAACATGACTTGATTAAATTGAAAATGAACGATCCGCTGACATGTTGGCATAAACGCATTGGCATAAATATTACTCTATTCGTTTTATTCTTTTTCAACTTTGCTATTTTCTATTTTCTATTTTCTCTCTTCAAAGCATAAATATTAGAATAATACAAATCTTTGTATTTTATATGAAGATATATACATATATATGTACATATAGTACATATAGAAACATAAATATGAAGTAGTATATATAAATATTACAGTTATTTAATTAGAAATATAAATGATATAACAAATACAGTTAAATGTACTAATTTCGTATTTAAATAGACTTGAATTAAATTAAAATTATAAGTTAGCAAATATAAGATTTGTATTTGAAGAGAAATATGTGTGACGTATATATAGCTGTTTTGAAATTCTCACATGTTTACGATATATGTTACAAAAATATGAATATTTTCTGGGAAAATGTATCAACATTTAAGGATAAAAGTTTAAGTCCGTTAATTCGATTAAATAATACAATACATATAATAATATTTCAAATACAAAATAATAGCGACATTATAATAATATTGTATTATTTAACCGAATTAATGAGATTATAAATTTTCATTCTTAAATATTAACACATTCTTCAATAAAATATCCATATTGTTGAAATATTTTGTGTCGCAAATTCACTAATAATTGAAGATTTCATTCCTCGAAGAGCATTAAAATTAAAAAAAAAAAAAGAAGAAGACATTTTTGTACATAATATCAACATGTGCATGTTTAAAATTGATCTTATTGATAGGTGAGATATACGAAGGCAAATCAATAAATACCTGTGTTAGTAATGAAGACGCAAGATTTTCACAAAACTTTTTTTTATTTTTCAACGTAGTCCCCTTTTAGGAGGATACACTTTTTCCAACGTTCTTGCCATTTTTTTAACCCCTCCGAAAAATACGATTTATCGAACTCTGCAAAATAGACCTCTGTTTCGGCAATGACCTCCTCATTCGACGTGAATCTTTTTCCACCGAGCCATTTTTTCAAGTTTGGAAACAAGAAGAAATCACAGGGGGCCAAATCCGGAGAGTGGATGCGACAGCAATTCGTACCGCAATTCGACCAATTTGGCTATGGCGACTGCGGAGGAGTAAACCAGTGCATTGTCCTGATGGAACAACACTTTTTTTTTCGCCAAGTGGGGGTGTTTTTTCTTCAATTCAACATTGAATCAGCCCAATAAGTCAGCATATTACTGCCCCGTGATTTTGCTTTTCCCCATGTAGTCGATGAAGATTACGCCTTGCGTATTCCAAAAAACAGTGGCCATCACTTTTCCGGCCGATGGGACCGTCTTGGCTTTCTTCGGAACACGTTCGCTGGGTGAAATCCACTGTTTTGACTGTACCTTGGTCTCCGGTGTGTAGTAATGAATCCATGTTTCATCAACGATTACTACTCGACGCAAAAACTCCTTCGGATTATGCTTGAACAGCTCCAAACATTGCTTTGAAATTGATAGCCGCATTCGTTTGTTGTCCACCGTGAGCGGCACCCATCGGGCCGACAGTTTTTTCATTCCTAAATTATCATGCAAAATATTGAATGCCGTTAAATTCCATACGACACGCCTATGGCCTCTGCTACTTCATGTACTTTCGTTCGGCGATCAGCGAGAATCATATCGTAGACTTTTTCAACGATTTCCTCAGTAACCACGTCTGCCGGACGCTCCTTATCAAAAACAGACGAACGACTACGTTTAAATTCGTTGAACCAATATCTGACGGTTGTCATAGATGTTGAAGGGTTCCCATAGACGGCATCCAACTTCGTTTTTATTTCTTCGCACGTTTTTCCATCCAAAAATAAAAAGCGAATCACGGATCGATATTGTTCTTTTTCCATTGTATCGGAAAACAAACACTCTCACTACGAATTGCTGTCAAATCAAGACTATTGCATGAATCACTCTGAAATTTTGTGGCGTCATTTGAAAAATGGTAGTACACGATGGTAATGCCAATTTGCATCAGCAACGTCACCTGTCTTCAAACACGGGTACTTATTGATTTGCCCTCATAAGATCTATTTGTATAGAATATTTTGCAAATGCTAAGTCGACATGACACGTTTTAAAGATCATAAAATCATTTTTCTAGTTTACAACGTTTTTATAATTTTAGGATGTTTTTAAATATTATATAGGACGTTTAGTACCACATTGGATTATTTGCATTAAATAATTGATTATTGTATCAAGAAATATAGGGCGAAATTCATAGTCAGTTATTTTAAGATCTTAAATAATATCTTAAGATACTAACGCGGCTATATGATTGGCTTATGATATCTGAAGACAGTAGCAAATATGAGAATCGAATACCGGGCATACTATACATATTAGGATATAATAATCTTCATGCGTACAAAAGTCATAATAACTTGGATTTTACATGTGAAAAAACTTATATTTTCCAAGAGATTTTTTTTTAAATAGCTTTTTTTTTATTTATTTAAAGTATTAATAGACCTCATAGTTTTATACATCAACATACATGCATTTCGTATATTAATTTGAAATAAAACATGAGGTCTATGTCATGAGATATCTGATAGTGTTTTTCATTGGTAGATGCGCCCTCAGTGCAACGCATTGAAGCCGTTGTACACTAATATAATCTGAATGTAATAGTGAGACATCTCAATTGATCAAATGCTCAATGTATGCTTTATCAAATAGCACAATAAAATGTATTGAGGATTTCGCGGTTTAACTCGTTTCTATATTTTTATTAAACATATATTTTTACGTCGATTTGTGTACAACGGCTTTCCCGTATAAAAATATATTACTAGTGCAATAAATAAATTCGAATAGTGTGTGTGTAATAGTGGTGGAGAAAGTTTCATTAAAATTACACTGAAATTTTATTGTGAAAATAAGTATTATTGATTAGCATCATATTTCAGAGGATACACGACAAAATTATAATAAGAAAAAGTTTCCTTTATGAATTCTAGAACTAATTTTATGCATCATAAAATTTTATGCATCATAAAATGCACTAGTAGTATATTTTTATTCGGGTTAAAATGCGTTGAACGCGCATCAGTTCTGTCAATGAAAAATGCTATAAAATGAGACATAAGACATTTTACCAATGTCGTAAAGTTATTCATCTGTTAATTCTATATGCTTTTAGTTGTATTCCGATAGCTGCATCGAAAATTAAGATGGAATCACACGATGCTCGATTTGCAGGTACCGCTGTAACTAACTTAGCTGTTTCGTAATGGATCAACTGATACTGTGATTTCCATTTGTGTTGTTTAAGAGAGAAGTGCTTTTTTATTTTTTATTGTAATAATTAATTAAGAACGTACAAACATATATAAATAAAAAAAATATGATCACATTATTTTGCACAAAACCATATTATATTTCTGTACTTTAGAATATATACTTTAATATACAATAAATTTTATTATTATGCACCAATGCGCAATAAAGCATTTAATGTAATTCGTTAACATAAATAATAAAAACTTATAGCTTTTAACTTCATATATTTCTTTAGGATTTATTTAACTAGTCTTCTAAATTACTAAAGTCAAAATTTTTATTATAAAATATTTTAATAAATAATATATTGTATATATGTGTATAATGATAAATAATTAAATATAAACTATTATAATAAAAAAATGTGTAAAACAATACCACTATCTTAAAAACAAGTGGAACTACAAATGGAAATCACAGTATCAGCGATTACGGAATACAGCTAAGTTAGTTAGAGGCACTACCAATCTCGTAACTAAAAAGATAATTTTTGTCATAACTAACGGAACCCAACCTTTATAATATTAAGACATATTTAAAACACCTTAGGATTGTCTTTGACTGTTTGTACCAAAATATTAGATTGTTATATTAAAATGTATACTTCAACAAGAGTTATACAAAGTTTTTCTTAAATAAAACACATAATTTTCGACAGAATCTTTTTTTATTCTACAAAATATCTTTAGACTATGGCAAAATTATTTGAACAGAATATCGGCCAATTAACTAGCTACGTTTACACCATGCGCTTAGTCCGCGACCTATACGATAGGTGTCTTTGTTTAACCTACAGGATAAACAAGGACATCTATTGTATAGGTCGCGGTCTAAATGCACGGTGTAAACGTAGCCATTATCTCGACTCTTCTTGCAGACTCTGATACGCTCGGTGAAATTTTTGTCATTTTGACACATTACTGGCTCAATCTCAGCAATGGACTAGACATTCACATATTGATGATATTTTTATGCTTATACCAATCCAGTTTCCTCAAACTTTTTCTATATTGCGGCTGGTGAGCTCTGTTGGGCGTTGGGCAATTATGCTGGCCAAAATAATCATAAAGATTTCGGAATATGATTCTGGCTGCGGTCCACTTGACGCTACAAACGCTTCGAAGCGTTTGAGTGACAAATCGGTACAAAGAATTTTACGAATTGACTAATCAAAGAATGCTTCGAAGCGTTTGTAGCGTCAAGTGGACCGCAGCCTCTGATGACATTCTGCGAATTTTTATAAAATGTTTGAATAATTTTCACACGTGATTCAATGTTGTATCGCTCAATGTGATACATCACACTAAATTGCCTTCATCTCAAGATGACACATGTCAACGTTAGTCGAGTTTATGGATGCGTTTCGAAGTTACATCTGGACAACTTTGCATAACTCTTGTTGGATGACGCTGTAATTAGCTAAGATAATCTCAATTGTATATGATTTACAAGAGTATTGCATTGAATGTTGCACGATTTTTATTAGGACTTTTAACAAAGTTCAATTTTTAAAGAATGATTTATATTCATTAATTAGTTAAAATTTAGATTTTAAATCCAAAGTACCGTTTTGTTTATAATTTATAGGTATATATATTTTACCTGTGCTTTAAACATTTTAATGTTTATGTTTTATACATAAAAGTATAATTGATCTTTTATTTACTTACAAGTATATTTATAAAATAAATTAAAAATATAATATTCCAGCAGTTTTTATACGCTTTTACGGTTCCTCTTGCGCTACAATTTTTGCTGCTCGGAATTGTAAGCTGACTTGATATAATATATTAAAATATTTCAATATATTATATAAACATCATATTTAATTTTATAGTAAACGATCGTCTTGTCTTTACGCATGATATTCGCGTTTCGCGCGATATAAAATTTATTCATGGTTACTATATTTTAAACCAATGCAATATACTTGCTTATCTTTTCAATATTTAACTACCGTATCTACATTACAATTAGTTACTTCAGATGCAAAAATTTCTAACCTATCATACGACGCAAATAATTATCTGCTAAGTTTGACATTTCAAGTTCGTCTTTTGATTTGTATTTTGCGAACAAAATACGTGTTCTGTACTTTTTGTATTATATCTAACAAATATCTAACAAATCTTAAGGGGGAAAATCGTTTATAATAAATTAAAAAAATTATATAGTGAAGATTCGAACATCAAAGAATAAATGTAAATTTCAAATATATGGCTGTTACATTATAATAAAAAAGAATAATTCCTAAAAAAATGGGTATAAAAAAATGGTTGTACTAAGAGCAAGAATACCCCCTTAAAGGAATAAATAAATTACTATTATATATCTGAATGAAAACAATTATATTAATATTTTTATTGTAAAAAAAAAACTTATATTTAAATTTCTCTCCTTAAAAATATGTTTTAAATATTTGTTTTAATTTGTTTTGTGTTTAACATTTAAATGCACGCAATTATCCATAGTGCGGTCTTTTATTCACGTTCAAAATATAGATATACTCATCGACGGTTAAGTGTATTTCTGTTGTATCCGGTTGATAAATTATATTTATCAATCGGTTTCGAACAAAAACAAACTGAAGAACAACAACAGGGATAAAATCAAAAGAAGAAGACAAAAGGCACTTCTGTTTCATCTTCGAAAATTATCAATTTTCTCATAATCGAGATAATGCATAAAATTGCTGACTGGATTTTCAATTTCCCGAACAATTTTGGTGGTGGCAGTGGCTTATTGACCCACTTGACTGAGGGACAGAGACGAATACAATCATAAAAGTGTAAATTACTTACCTTGCGTCGTAGATAAACCATATTGAATATCCACTTGATGAATATCTACTTGATGAAGAGAGAGGAAGGGAGAAAGATCTCAATAGAGAAAACACGATTGTAGCGGTTTGTTCACGCTGCTTCGAGCAGTATCCGTGCAGTTCATTCTACATGAAAACTCGCTCCGTTCTTGTACTTCTTTTTTTCCTTTCCTTTTCCTACAGGATTCGAATGTCATTCAATTTCGAATTTAAGAAACGAAGTAAACATCAAATGGACGCAGTATCGTTCACGTCAAGCAGTTGATTACAATGTATATCTCCACAGATAATAAGAAATGTAGAAAGAGTCGAGGATTGGGAAAGCAGAACTTGGAAAAGCAGTTCCACTGTCTTAAATCGGCTCACTAACTCGGACGACAACGGAGGCCGAACAGTTGTTGAGTATCCACGAATGGGAAAAACGAGCGTATTTATTTAGGTAAAACTTTCATTCGTTCACTCGCTCGCTCGTTCGTTCGTTCGTTCGTTCGTTCGTTCGTTCGTTCGTTCACTAATTACTGATTCGGTCGCCCAATCACGAATACAGCATGCTCGAATTAAGCGTCAGTTGATATTTTATTTATCAGCGAAGCATAAGGGGGAGAAAAAGAGAAAATGACAAACACATATGGGAAAGAGAGAGAGAAAAAACAAACAGAAAAAGAGGGAGACAGAAACGTACGACTTCTACGAACCAGCGTCTCTCCTTTTCTTCCCAATTGAACCGCTTGTCAAACGATAATATGTAATGATGAGAGAAGGAGAAGCTAGGAAAGGAAACAAGTTGATAATTTTATGTGTACGAGAAGGAAATGTCAAAATAACGACGGCATCGCATGATCGCTCGAGAAAGGGAAGGAAAAATTACGTCAAGGCACACACATGCTCGCTCGCGCGAATAAGGCGTTAAAAACATGTTGATAATCGCACACGCTCCCTCCGCGCCTGATAAGTATAGAGAAGCAGCACGCGCATATTGTTATTTGCAAGAATCGAACGCTCGATCATTCGATTCTCAAAAGTATACGACCGTCATAAATATTTATTGTGGAGGCGTGGCCCCACGTACACGAAGGAGGTCGATTGTATATCTCCAAATAAGGTGAAAATTACAAAAGTGAGCAAATTCACTAGAATACTTATAATTTAATTGGTCAATAACTAGTGAATTTGCTCATTTTTGTAATTTTCACCTCATTACAAAATACGCAATCGACTCCCTGATCGAAAGACGTAATGATTTTTATTGCGATTCGTGGGAGGTTTAAAAAAACGATATAACCTCCTGCTAGGACTCCGGCAAGTTACAAAAACATTTTATCGAAATTTTGGATGTAGTAATTAAAGTTATAAAAGATGTCAATTTACAGCGTAATAAATGTCAAGTGTATATGAACACAAATTAAATAAGCAATGAAATTAAATAAGAAATAAAAGAATTTATCCTTTTATTGAATAAGAAAAAAAATTGCGACTGCTAAAAATTACAGTTTGTTTAGATCCCCATAGCAAATAACGTCATAATTACGTCACAACAATCATGATGACGTACGTGCGAATGGTCGCTTTATCACAAATGTGATATGTCACAGCAATGTCACGGTGATATACTTACGTGTAAATGTCTGCTTTGTAACATGTGTTATTTTGTTGTGACAATCTCACAGTGACATCATATTTTCGTCCTGACTATATTTGTGAATCTATTGTGACGTGAATATGATGACCCTTTGCTATGGGGGGAAGTTCCGATAGGCTCAAAACTAAATTAATTTTCTTTCCCTCCTTTTCTACTACTACACTATAAACAGTAGAAGAAATTTCAATATCAATGATTTGTATGAGATACTAAAGTACTATAATAGACAATAACAATTCAATAAAATTCACTTACATCATCAAAAGCCGCGGGTATATCGGTCTCCACGCGGTCTAAGGTTAAGCAATCTAAATTTAATGACATATTTCTGGTACGCCGATTTGCGAATCCTTTCGCAACGCAAACAGCATCATTTATATATGTAATAACGCGCAATAGCGCGTCGATTGAAGTGTTATGTTTCTATTTAAATGCGTTTACTGGATACTTTAAACGCAGAAAAAAGATTCGATAATTACCAATAAAAAATACAATTTTTTAAAAAGTAAAAAAAATGGTTCGCTTAAATGGAATGTTTATTTCTTTAACTGATTCAACAAAAGATATGTACGTTTTCTAGGGCTGTGTTCAGATTCCTCTCCCGAGCACCCAGATACCCAAAAAGCGTTCAGATTCCTTTTGAGTGCTTTTATTGGACGCTTAGGTGGAACGTTCAGATTCCTACTCTATTCACTTGGGAGGATGGAAAAACCATCCGTGAGCTGGGTGAAATGGGTGGTAGTGGCGTATTAAAGACTTCCTGTGCTCCCAGCACGTTTGACGTTTGCATCTATACGAAAATTTAAATTTCGGGTTATGCCTGTTATAAACAGTATAAATCAACGAGGCCAAGGATGCTTTCCAGCAAAGACGTAGTCAGACACTGTGTAACACAGTGATCAGTTCATCCTTGTTGTTTGCCAACGTTAAACAAGGATGAAATGACTCACTGTGTTAAGCCTGATTTATATTGGCCGTAACCGTATGCCGGTAACTTAAAGACTGTAAACTTATGCCATAAATTTTGATGTTCTGGTTTATAATGATTTGCTGCATGCCGTAAACCTGCATATCGTACAAATGTGGAAATCTTTCTACTAAAGTTATTAATTTGATATCTCTATTAACTGTTTCGTTTATTTCCATCTTAGCTCGTATCAAAGCTGTACAGAAATGATATAGAATCGGTCATAGTGATCAACAAGTACAGACTTGTAAATTTTGACTAACCTCTACATGATCACTTGCCACTAAAGATAAAGTTGAGTTAATTTTACGGATACAGCATAAGTTACCAGCATCCGGCAAGTTAGTATGAACGGAAGCACTGAAATCCTATGGTTTAACTTTACCGGCACCGGCATAAGTTAATGGTTACGGCCATTATAAATCAGGCTTAACACAGTGTCTGACTGTGTCCTTGCTGGAAAGCACCCCAAGTATTTTAATTCATTATATTAGTCACTATTAAAATTTGCTTTAGGAAATTAATGAGGTGGTATTCTGTATAAATAATGACAAGCATATCTTTTATTTAAAAAACTATTTCCTTATATTTATCGTGATAACAATGTCTTCTACAATCTTACTATTTGCAGGAAATGGTCTCGTGGAAAATCTTATCAGAGTTACAAAAATGATAAACCAATTTTTTTACTAAAGAAAACAAAAATGAGTGTAATAGAAATACTATACTATCTTTGAAAAGAATCTCAAGGATCCATAATCGCCGTTCTTTCGTTTATGATGAAGTCTGTTATATACAACAATTAAATATGTATGTGTGAATTTATTTCTTTCATGGTTTACTGACGAAATTTTTACTTGATGAGAAAGTACAGTATATATACAGGGTGATTACTAATGGTTGTACCAACTACTTACCATAAGACTTACCTACTGCATGAGTTACCGACTGCACTTGTAATTTACTAAACGCTCCTTAGATGGCAGTTGCTTCGTCCGGCGCGCGAGCAGGTCCGACGTACATACAAAGGCCCTTGGAGAAAAATTTTTCTCAGATTTTATTTGTATAATTTTTCAGAATATCTGTGTGATTTTATAATCTTTACAGATTTTTTTATAACAATTGGAATACTTTTCATAAGTATTTAGAATGTCTACATCTTTTTTCAGAATTTTTAAATTTGGTAATTATGAAGTATCCTAAGATTTTTATTATTTTTTGTTCTACAAATTTCTGATAAAGTGTTATAAAATCTAAAATAGTTAAAAGTATTTTTTTTAAATTGTGGAATGAGAAATCTCAGAATATTTCAGAATTCGCATGTATGAAAAATTCAAAGAGAAGATGTACACTTTCCAAGTAAATCTAATGATTTCTGAAAAATGTTCCAATTTGTAAGGATTATGAGAAAAACTTTTATCACACAGATATTCTGAAAAATTATACAAATAAAATCTGAAAAAAATTTTTCACCAAGGGCCTTTGTATATACGTCGGACCTGCTCGCGCGCCGGACAAAACAACTGCCATCTAAGGAGCGTTTAGTAAATTACAAGTACAGTCGGTAAGTCATGCAGTAGGTAAGTCTTATGGTAAGTAGTTGGTACAACCATTAGTAATCACCTTGTATATATAATATAAATAATTGAGTTTGTTTTTAGACAATGTTATCTATGGATATCATCAATATATATATATCAATATATATATAGATATATATTGATGATATCCACAGATAACATTGTCTAAAAACAAACTCAATTATTTATCGCAGATTATACGATCTTAGAAATTACAGAACATATATGTAGATCCATATGTGTATAATAATCATTAAATGAATAAACGTACATATTTTATAAATTAACGCAAATTGCTTTCACGTCTAGAAGAAATACTTAAATATTTGTTAGATGTATGTATGTATATAATATCTCTTGACATACGTGTATGTACATAAAATCGTCTGTCCGTCTTTATTGAAAAATGACAAAAATAAAGAATAAATATTAAAATTTTTCTTCTTGAAGTGTATTTAAATAATAATAATATTTACAAATTAAGAAAATAACACGTACTAACAAATGTTCTTCTTTATTGTATATTTTTATGTTCAAAGTTTATTTCTCCGAAATCTGAATACTCCAATGTTAGACTGCGTTCTCAAACTTCACTCGGATAGTACAATAAATGTAGAAAGCCTTAAGCCATAAGGAATTGACCAATCACAGTTGAAAGTGAAGAAAATTAGTTGAATATAATTAAATTTATGATTAAGTTGATTTCTTACTACATATAATTTCTTTACTACACATAATTAGATCCGGGCTTAATTGATTAACTTTTTACGATTTTAGGTTTACTATATTCATTGTACTACACCTACTACACCCATACTATACCCGGGCTTTGTTCGTTTTCGTAATGTATAAATCTATTGAATTACCAAATAGTGACTTTTCCTAAATGAAAATAATAATGAAGACATCTTCCCTAAATAATTTCTAATCAATTCCATTCATAAAATACATTAAATAAAATCGCTGTCTGCTAACTTGACACATGATAAAATTTATTAATTATATATAGACATAAATAAATCAGAAATATTCAATTTGTCTGCTATCTTGTCAGTGGTATGATCACTCATCCGATGAGGAATCTGAACGTAGCTTTACAATAATATAATGTAACACAGTGAGTCATTACATCCTTGTTATTTATCAACGTTAAAGCCTATTCTACAATGGGTACTTTCCATTTAGAGTCCTATCTGGAGACACGGTAGTGTCTCGGCGCTAAACCAAGCGCAGCGACACTGCTGTGCCTCCTTTACGCGAACCGACGAGTTGCGGCAGATTGAAACAATCGGATCTCGGTAACGACTGAATTGATCAGGTTCTATATATGCTCAATCGATAGGCACCACACGGATTGTGTGATAAAAGTGCTTTCATTTTTTTTCTACGTGCCCTACGAGCGGAGATATCGCGACGCAAAGTCCGGATCTGTGAATTTTCACCTCATTTTAAGAAACGTCATCATTATTATAATATTATGTCCGTCGTTATTGTCATCGTCGACCGAGAGAAATATCCATCTCGTTTTTTTCGATAATAGATGGCTTTTGACTTAACCTAGCGATGGCAGCATTGCACATTCGAATGTGAACAACCACATATGTGAACAACGACGGCTGTGATAATCAGCGATGGCAATGTTGTCACATATATACAATGTGATGCGCGCGTGGTGCAAAAATACGATGTGACTCAGGCCGGAATCAAACTACGCATTGAATATTGAGATTGAAGATTAAAAGATTGAAATTTGACCAATCAAAACAATAGGAGCTAAAATT
>NW_017257354.1:304189-304975 GCF_001594055.1 Mycetomoellerius zeteki | reverse complement strand
GTGTCTAGGTGTTCGCCGTCGAGGAATTAAGTGTCTAGGTGTTCGCCGTCGAGGAAGTGGGTGTCTAGGTGTTCGTCGTTGAGGTAGTTGGTGTCTAGGTGTTCGTCATCGAGGAAGTGGGTGTCTAGGTGTTCGCCGTCGGGGAAATGAGTGTCTAGGTTATACTATATCGATACCTATATATTATAAAACTTAAATGATAAGTGGGTGCTTCCTATTTGATGACACAAATCGACACAAGTTGATACAAGTGTTGTTTTATCTTTGTCACTCTCTGAATGTCAAGAAGGTTTTTGTATAAAAGATGGGGGTGGTGGTTGGATTTTTTAATTGAGTAATAGTAATTTTAATTGTATACAAACTTACCTTTTTTTAAAAAAAAGCGCTAAACGTGCGTGCTTCTCGTATGGACACCAAAATTTGGGCCGGTTTCACTAACATCAATTACTTAATCGGCCGTGGAACTGATGACTAATTACGTTTGCTGTTTGATGAAATTCTTTGTGTATGATACATTCCAACCCAAGTTATAATCGCTTTATTCCCCTTCAAAAATTATTACGTGAAAATCATTATATCATGAACTCCCGCGATCTATTACGTGAGGCTCATAACTCGTTCCTCTATGCACCAAATGGCAGATCTCCTAACTTGTCTTCTCCGGGACACGGCTATCCTTCCTCTTCCATTTCATTCTCCCCTTTTGCTCATGCTTCCCCACCACCTAATCCTCCCCTCCTTTCCCCTCCCTCGGATCCTAACTCTAAAGGAGCCTACAGACCAGAG
>NW_017257354.1:288957-304097 GCF_001594055.1 Mycetomoellerius zeteki | reverse complement strand
CTACCGCTCGTCGCTCACCGCTGCGCCGCTCTGGTCTGTAAGCTCCTTAACACGATCTATCTCACTTTATTCGTTGTATTGTCTCATTTCTGCTAAAGATTCTTAACCTTATTCCGTCTACGTTCCTCTCTGCAATGTCCGGACCTGATTTTCATAACAGCCTCAATCTATTTAAAGCTTTCTTGAATAATTATGTCTAATCTACACTCTTTAAGAATAGCGTACCGGAATTATTGCGGTGCTCTCGGTAAAATGGATTTTTGCGAGGTCCGCTAAACCCTGGTATTACCGTATGAAAATTTCTTGAGAAATCATCGTCATGATCAATCGCTTGCTCTCCAATCACTACAACTTGAAGTCTAGCTTACATCGTAAGAATCTTATTGAAGACTAACTAAATTTACTCGAGCTATTTCTAAGCCATCCGAATGCTTTGGTAGACTCATTCTTAATTTTAGTAAGTCTTGTTGCAGGCAATTCTGAGCTTTAAACTTTCGCGCCTCCTTGTGACCTGCGCAGGCGCCTTGCCCTTCTCTCGCCCCTCCCTTCCCATCCTAGCGAAGCCTTGCTTCGCTTTTCATGTGGCACACTGTCGCGAGGTCTTGGCGCTACATTCCGTAGCTCATAGTTTTACGCAAGAAGACTAGAACTAAGGAGGATCAACTCGTGTGGTGGGGGTGAGTCAAAAAACGTCCGCGGCTATTCACACGATGTGCAGCGGCACTGCGCATTGTGTGAAAGTTCGATATAAGAGCGACAAAGTGTATTATAGAACGATAGAGCGACAACTATATAGAGCGACAGAGAGGACTAATGAAGCGCAAGAGTGGGGGAAGTTATCCGTCGCCACTTTTTGCCTCACCCCCACTACCGCTGTTGGCACCGAGTTGACCCTCCTTAGTTCTAGTCTTCTTGGTTTTACGTTACCTTTACAAATTCAGATGAACTTAATATACGGTTATTACTATTGTGACGAGATCTGGCCGTATCGACCTCCTTTTACATTGTTTGGAGGCGGGAGCCATTAATTAAAGTAGAAGAAGCCTCCTTTGTTTACGCGCCAGTTTCCGCTCTCATCTGTTTCTGTGCTCCACCTTACGTACGGTTCACATGACTGTTTTTTTGCTCTGGCCGTATTGACCTCCACATTCTACAGGAGGCAGGAGCCATAAACAAAGAAGAAGAAGAAGAAGCAGTGTTTTGTGGTTTTGTGGTTTTGTGGTTTTGTGGCTGTGATCAGCTGTGACACATTTCCTAACTTGAATCGTGGTCGTCAAGTTTAACGATTAATATCTCAATTCGCGAGGCAGAGCTTTTTTTCAGCCAGATTTATTTATTTCGTGCAAAAACTCGTCGAATGAGCCTAATTTCGTCAAAATCTGTGAGGAAGACAGAATTCTTGATTATTACCAAGAATGCGTTGATTGGTATATTTTTTATTGATTTTTGTGATTGTGTGTGCCAAACTGAACAAATACCCACACCTGAATGAAGAGCGTTCTCTCAAGGATTAGTCGGGCTAAACAAGTGGTCACGCGCCGCTATTTATGCCTGACGACAATGGCTAAGAGCAAATTCGAGTATGTGAAGGAATTCGAAAGAGACGACAACTGCTTGCCAAATTGCTGGATTGTGATTAGAATAGACGGCAGGAATTTTTCGAGATTTTGTAATACGCACCAGTTCGTCAAACCGAATGATGTGGCCGCTCTTGACTTGATGAATCGTGCTGCTATCACTGTTATGGAGGACTTTAAAGAGATCATATTGGGTTTTGGCCAGAGCGACGAATATTCGTTCGTGTTCCGGAAAGATACACAACTTTACAAACGCAGAGGTATTCATCGTGTGCCTCGACAATGTGAGATTGTCCAACGCAAAATCATTGAATTAATTTAATGTATCTTTGCTTGCGTGCAGTTACAGTTTCATTCTTTACTGTTAATTTTGCTGTTAATTATTTTCTATTTTGGAATTCATATATCTCGATGATTAACAATTAATTTTGAGTTTTTTAATTATTTCATACAACATTATTTTAGCTAATTATTGAATACTATAAATTTATAATATTAACTAACTTTTAAGTGTTTAAGCAAAATTGTTTAATATTCTATGATTGAATCATTATTATGTCATCAACATAAGCGGCGATTGTTTTGTTTGAGTGCTCATGTGCTGTGTGTGTAAGTTTCATTCTATCTATTTTTTTTTTATTTGTATCATTTATTACATACACGGAAAGAAGATAAAATGAAGCTTACAGTGCATGAGCCACAAGCGTGGCACGAGTGCTCAAATTAAATGCAACCATAGTACTAGATGAAGCATAAAATTGAAACTACTTTGACAGACCTTGGCAGAAAGAGAAGGAAAGATGTGGAGACAGTAGTAAGTAGTTAGTCATGTAATTAAGAGCCATGAGGTACTAATTTTATTTACATATGAGTTGAGAAATGTTTGTTTTTAACTTGTTTTTAAGTAACTGTTTTTTTTTTTTCATTAAAGTAACACTTATAGCCTTTTGATTTAATTATTTGATTTATTATCATTTAAGCCGTTTTCTTATATTGTTATTTTAAAATAATAGTGTCAGAGAAGTGTTTAATAAAATTCTTTCATATTCGGAAGCCGTTTGCATCTAATAGCTATACTTTTCTTATTGTACCGGCTGGAAAAACTATGTTGCAGATTCTGGTATAATTTCCATAATTATGTTGGAACAATGTGCACACCATGAATCTCTATAATAGCAACACTAATCATAGTCTGACATTCAGGAAAAAATACTTCTTTCAGTTAAATTTTTACACGATTCAATGATAATTTGCCCGATGTGAAAGCCGTAAGCTGTAACATATGTAAATATTAGGCGCCTTGAACATAGTTTTCTGCACTCTCGGAGCAAATCTTTTTACTTCTTTTATTACAACAAGGGCAACAATAATCTACTGTCAGCAGATATATTCGGTTGCGACACATATCCACTTTAAAACCACGCAAATAAACTTTTTTAAATAAATTTTGAAACCTGAGCGACAAGAATTAATGACGCGTCAATGATTACAATTTTATGATATTATCCTATCTTTTTGTGAGGTATGACCAGACCTAGAGATATAGTTTTCTAACTGGAATACACTTCGATTCAAATTATAAATATTTTCTTCTCCCCATTGATAAATGTAATATATTACATTTTCAATAAATGTATCGCACTTATTTTCACAAATCTACTTTCGATAATAAAGATTTTTGTTACCGATAAAATTTGTTGTTTTTTCAGACACAATATTATATGTAACTTTAAATCTTATCTCCAGTTTCTGAGACTTTGAATCCTGGTACACTTTCTTCTTCTTGTGATAACTCAAGAAGCCTATCGAGTAATATCTATATCATCAATAATTGTGCTATTTTTAAGCGCTTCATTAAAAATTTAATGTATATTCAGAAATTCGTTTTGAACTTTTCAAATCTACTACCACCTTCATTTGATCCTTTCATCGTCGTAGCGTCGAGAATCGATGTAACTTTCTTATATTTTTATCTAACTCCTTGAAGCGATCTTGGTTTTGTTTTACCACTTTTCTAGTGTTCCACAGCTATTAAAATATTTGACTCGCGAACTTTGAATATACAAGGTGTATAAAAAGTACTAGGACGGCAAAATATCTCGAAAACTAAGCACTTTAGAAAAAAGTGTTTCAGATAAAAGTTTTAGGTTTCCAAAAATCTATTTACTAGCGCTATATGAGTTTGACCTTGGATGGCGTCGCAAAGGTCAGATCAAGGTCACATTGATTTTTTAAAATAGAACACCCTATTTTTATTCTAGAATCTAATAGCTGGTGTTAAGAGCTTTTCAAAACACTATAATAAAGTTCATTTTTATTAAGTGCTTTTCGAGTTACAAGGCTTGAAAGTTACAGTACCGCCAACGTTAGCATTACTCAAGGTGTCCGATCGATGGCTTTTTTTTATATGTTTGTTTCAGCATCAAAATTGATGGCTTTTTTTATATGTTTGTTTCAGCATCAAAATTGATGTCTAATGTGAATTCATTATTTGCTTCGGCATACGTTTATCACTGGCCACGTTTCTTCAGAGGCAAAGAATTGTATTATCCACCGTCATTTGATGCTCGTGTTATATTATATCCAACAGACAAGAATTTAAGGGATTATCTAGCTTGGCGACAGGCTGATGTACACATCAATAACTTATATAACACTTGTTTTTGGAATCTTATTTTGAAAGGAAAATTAACTCCAAGTCAGGTAAATATAAATAATAACAGATCTAGGATTTTAAAATCAATATAAGGCATATTTCAAACGTAAGAGCAAACTGCTGTTAAAAAAAATTAAAATAAAATTATTATTGATACATCTGCATGTATATGCTTTACTTTTCTATACAGGATGTTCTAGAAAGAGAGAAAGAGAGAGAGAGAGTGCGAATCCTTTCACTGGCAATTCTGTGTGAAACATTCTAAAAAGTCTGATGTTGTTAAAGGTATTGCAAGTAACAGAGCTTTAAAATATAATGCTATAATGACTATGTAGAATTTTCCTACATTGACAATTTTATAAAAAAGATTGAATATATAAAATCGGCAAAACAGCAAAAAATCCGAAAAGTCACAAATATTAGTCCAATTTTAATGTATACATTAAAATACATTGAATTAATATTTGCAACATTTTTTCGGATTTTTATTCAATAAAAGAATAAAATAAAGTATAGAAAAACTCTATAATAATCATCATAGTACAATAATCATTCTATTTTAAGGTATAATTAACTTATAACTTCACTAATACTTTAAAATATGAATTTCGGCAGTTAGGCACCTTTGCAGTAAGCGCATCAATTATGTCAATATTTAAAGTGAGTCAATGTACAGTGAGTCATAGAAAGATTGCAACACTTTTTTCGGTAGATTTCGAAATGCAGTCTGCTCATCCATTCTTACTCATTCTTACTCATTCTTACTCATGGATCTCGCCATTTACGTTTAATCGCTCTACGAGCAAAGCTGAGTTCCAAAAACCATTGAAAAAAAGTATCGCAATCTTTCTGTGACCCACTGTACAAGTGTAAGAAATAAGCGACTTATACATCGAATATCAAGGCACTCCGAGATTCGAACCAAGGTCTGGTTTCCTCCATATTGATAGACTGGTTCCGTCCTATCAATATCCAAGCCACACAGCCCTGACGCTGATAGCTTCTCTGCTGCCTATTTCCTCTAAATTTCTTACACAAGGGCCAGTATTCATAGTCGTTTCTTATTTCAAGACCGTCTTAAGTAATGTTTCTTAAGACGCTAATGCGGCCCTCTGATTGGTTTGTGACATCTTAAGACTATACTTAAGACGGTCTTGAATATAAGAATCGACTATGAATACCAGCCAGAGACATCTTCGCAACCGCGCGCGCGATATACATGTCTGAGCGCGCAAATTTCAGACGCTGCAATTGGCGAACTTTAATCGTTTATAATTTGAAAAGTATTATAGCTTCGACATTTTGGTATGAGACTTTCGTCTTAGAATGTTAAAGACAAAATCTGCTAGTGAAAGGATTCGCTTTCTTTCTGGGACAGTCATCATTTCTAAATATTTTCTTTTAATCGGAGCATTAGCTTTTTTATATAGAAATTCATTGCCTGAGAATACAGCTAGTTCAGTACTGTTGCTTTTCATTTCTTATTCGAATCATTGAGGTCCAAAGTACTTCTTGAGATAAAGGAAAATGTGAAAACGTATACTTACTAGGAGAATCCTAGAAGTGTTCATTAAGTTTTTCAATATCAATTTTTTTATGATTCTTGAGGCCAAAAAACATACGTGTTGCGGCATTTATTAACATGCGGCTTCGTCTTTGAATTATAAATTTAAAAAAATCCGAGAAATTCAAATCGCGCTTGTTCTTTAAGGAAAGTTTATCAAGAAAAAGAAGTTTAGAAAATGTTGTTTTTGCAATAAATAGAGCATTCGAGGCTCCGTTATCTCGAAACGCACACGCGCCGTTAATAGTTTTTGTGTGCGAAACTAATTTTTTAACCGTTTAGAAACGCTTTAATAAGTTTGAATTGCTTTTGTAGGAAATATTATGATATCAATATTCTAATTGTTTGAAAGAAATAACAAACACAACAAAACATATATTTTAAAGAAAGAGAAAAATTGCCGAACCTCGAATGCAAATCCGATTCGTTGGAATGATGGTTCAATTTTTCAGATTTTCAAAAATTTATAACTTGAAAACAAAGTTGCATGTTGATAAATGCCGCGTTACGTATATTTTTTTGCCCTCAAGAATCATTAAAAAAAAATAGAATATCGAAAAACTCGATAAATACTTATGGGATTTCCCTTATCAGTGCAAGGTCTGGGCTATATGGAAGATATTTGAAAAGTTTATATTTATATTGTTGAATTTTTTGCGAATCAAGCACAATTCCTGACAATCCAGTGTTTTTCTTTATTTTAAGAAGTGGTGGAATAGAATCTGGGCGATGGATTCTTATGGAAGAAAGGTGTGAAAAAGTTGTTATATACGACAGAAAATATGTAACAAAAAAAGTAAACTACTATGAGTAGAAAGAAATGATGACTTTATAGAAAAGTAAGTAAAAAGTAGATACCGTAAAACGTGTACGTTACATGTAGATCACATACAGAATTATTTTATACATTATTGATAATATATTGATTGTAACCTAATAATTACTATATGTTTATTATTATTGTATATCTTAAAATAATCATGTTACTTTTTAATGATAGATTACATACTTTTAAATTATATACTTTATAAATAAAGAACAAATTTTATTTTCCAACTTCTGAAAAAAACAATTTTAATATAAATTATGTTTAGAATTTAATTGTCAGTCTAAAAAGTATATTAAGTTTTAAATTTGTTCTTATAAAATACAATAGGATATTCGTAACAAGACACAGAGATCTGTATAATTGCATATTGTAGCAAATTATATAATGTATACTCATTTTTTAAAATATGCAATAGAATTAATTAATTTTTTCCGTTTTAATATTTTAATTTATGGATGCTACAGGCTGAGGAAAAACTTAGGGGCACACTGGCATCGCATAAGAACGAGCTGCTTTTTCAAGAATTTGGTTTAAACTATAATAATGAACCGCCATTGTTTCGAAAGGGTACAACACTTATTCGGAAATTGGTACCCGACAGTACAGAAAGATTGAAACCTACCATAGTTCCTTTAGTAGATGATATTATCGGTGACCGTTTTTGGAAAGAGAATCCTGAAGTTATTGGTTTGAAAAGTTTAGCAACTTATCAACCACCAAGCTTAATGAACAGCTTTAAGAGTACAATACCCGTGCCTACTTTTTCTTCACCTATTGTGGCAAAACTTGAGAACAACGTACCCTCATCTTCACAAGTGATAAATTCAGTCAAGGAAGAAATGCATTCTAATAGAAGCACAGAAACAAATGGAAATCAAATGCAGTGTGAGAGTGAACACATTTGTAAGAAATAAGTTTGTACTTTGTTCTTTTGTACTTTATACAATAAAGTTGAATTGGAACTATCTATACATGATAGTAACAGACTGTTTATTGCAAGGGGAAAAATCCTGAGAAAATAGAAGAACACCATAAAAGATGAACGTCTTTTTAGTCTTTGAAAAGATCAACCGTTACGTTTCAAGATATGTAGCATACAATAAGAAATGTGTTTAAGAAATAAGATACAAGAAACGATATAAAGATTGATAATATAAAAATTGATAAATGAATTTGTAGATAAATTCAAACAGAATGAAAATAATCCTTGATACTTGTAGAGTATCTGTCTTTAAAAGTATATAAATAACTAACAATCCTATTATTAGAAGTACATTAAACAGCTTCAATAAAAAAAAGCTGCTGTTAATCAATTATTATTTTAACGAAGTTCCCGAGATAACAAATTCTATAAACAAAACGAATGACGAAGGTAATTGGAAATTGGACTCTAGACTTTTTTTAAGCATTAACAAGCTTCATGGTGTTATTAGAACTCACAAAGATCCCCTTCCGCCGTTATCTAAAAAGAATGATTACAGAATATCTTGTAATAATGCAACCTATATTGAATAAATGTGCAGGCAATTAAAAACGAGAATCTCGGAATACAACAAACATATCCGTAGAAGTACGTCTTACATTAGCCATGATTTCGACTAGGATGAAGTTGACATTTTAGATACTATGAATATAATTATAATAAAAGACTAATGTCTAAGATAATAAGCATATCAAGAAACAGAAGAATTGTATCAATCGACAAATAGAGGTTCTAGACAAAACATATATATATATAGATCCTCCTTTTAAATAATAACTGAAAATATACTATATATGTTTATAATATTTTGCGACCTTTCGTTGACTTTAGTGGAGAATTTTGGATACGCTCGTCTCAAAAAGTAGATCTTTAACATAGCCATAGTTTACATAAAACTGTCTTTAGCCTGCTAAATTATTTACATTTTTGATAGTAGTGTGGAACACTTTTTCAATTTCAATATTGTTTTATTTATTGACTACGTTTTTAATTATAATAATATTATTGTATGAGATCAAAGTAATTTGCACGACGATTTTGGTCATCGGTCACGTTATTGTAGGGTAAGTTTATAATGATTTCAATATTAAATTCTTGCTCAATTAAAAGATATTTACACGTTAAAGATTCTTAGTCATTCGCTACCACTCAGTCTTTCTTTCAACTAGTGAGTTTGTTCTATAATGAAGAAATGGTTACTGCCACACATTGCCACACAATAATTGTGAACGGATGCATCTCAATTAACTGTAATAATTTTTTATATTGTTTCGCTGAAGAAGGATTAACCAAAATATGTATGAATTGTTTTCTTTGTTATCAAGATAAAAGCAAAATTCTTTAAAGCAAAATTGCGCATAGTCTACAGCGTCAATTCCCAATTGCCTTCGTCATTTGTCTTGTTTATAGAATTATCATTTTCCTTATTATTACTGCTGTACTGCAGTACATTTAATATAAAAAAAAAGTGGGAAATTATGATACTATTGTACATATAGAAATTATGGAATTAGTGATTGTGTTATTAATTATACGGAATGCAGCATATTTTCATTTATTTTATAGTATGTATATATCATATTAATCACTACAATAATATGTGATAATGATTTACATTGAAAAATAAAATAAAATATATTATGTACACATATAGATTTTGCTATTTCGCTTATAATCTTACAACAACAATGCTAAATCATAATTCTTAATATGTGCAAGTGGCAAAATACTAATGTTCGACAATTATATACAGGGTATCCCACTTTAATCAATCGCAAAATTTTATTTGTTTTTAGTTTTACAGAAAAATGTTTTAAGCGAGAAAGTTGTATGATTTAAAGGGACGTAAATAATGGTAAAATTAATTTTCGAAATAAATCAATTTTTTTAAGATTATCGCCATTTTTTAATTGAATTATATGATGTTTTTTTTACATAATATGATTCCTCTAATAATATTATATATAAAAGTATTGATATAGAGATCGAAAAATCAATAGTTTTCGAGTTATTTTATACTTTCAGTTTGACACCACATTGACATGGAATATAAAATATCTCTTAAACTATTAATTTATTGATAATTGTACCTTAATACTTTTATACGTAGAATAATGACATGAATCAATTGGTGTGAAGAAAAACATGGTTGCTTATTTAAAAATTTATGCGTTTTGCAATATGCAACTAAATGTTTTTTAAAGCAATTATGTTTTCTTTACACTGAGTCATTTCATTACATTCTATGTAAAAATATTAATGCGATTATATATATATATATATATAATATTAATAATTTAAAAAATATTTTGTTTTATGTAAAAATGTGCCAAATAAAGTGTAAAATATTTCTTGTAAAGTTTTCAAATAAAGTGTAAAGTATCTTTCGTAACTATTTTTTGATAGCTTTACCTAATACTTTTATATGCAGAATAACTAGAGGAATCATTTATGTGAAAAAAATAATACAATTCTCCATTAAAAAATGACGATAACCCTCATGTAACCTTAAAATATTGATTTTCTAACTGATTTTACTATTATTTGCGTCCCTCCAAATGGTACAATTTTTATCTCAAACATTTTTTTCCGTAAAATTAAAAATAAAGAATGCTTTAGGAAATGATCGATTAAAATGAGATACTCCTTTATACTTGTACATATCTATTTGATTTTCTAAAATAAATTTTTGTGATAATATTGTTATTATACAAATAACTTCTAAGAGTTTTTCTAATAATAATTAGATTATTACCGCATAATTTTATACTATGCGAAAGAAAATTAGATTACGTTGAGAAATAAGTAATTGATATTATCGGTTTAATATGCATATTTAAAATATAGGGATATAATTATCTATTTTAGCCCGATGTTTTTGAGCAACACATTCCGCGATCCATACAATATTACGACACTCTTGCTCCTTCAATTTCAAGTAGCTATAGAATACCCCAAAATGAAATTGTTGAAGGAATGCATGGACGTTTAAACGAACCTATACATATAAAAAATTAAAATCGAATTATATACATATATTCATAAATATATATATATAAAATATATATAAAATGTGTGTGCGCGCGCGCGCGAGCACGCGCACAAATAGCGTAAATTAATATTAAATTATTAATTATTTCGTAGTATGTTACGAATATTTTTTTATATTACAACAAATGTACTTGCCTCGTGTTCGAAGAATTTGTCTTCCAAGGTCTTATCACCAGGATTATTACCCGCGCCTTCAAATAAGGCGCTGTATTCCTGTTTAAATATTGTAATTGTAATTACATATAAGTATAAGGATGGTCCATTTTTATTCATCCAGTAGAATACCTTAAAATACTTAAGTTTCAGACAAAAATGTTTCAGACAAAAGTTGCTCAGCCATAAGAGGGAAAGAAGATGACGATCTGGTTTGATCTCGAAAAAATGTTCTTACACTTAGGTCAATGTCATCTAAATTTTTTTTTAATGAAATTATATATTTTTGTTTAGATAATACGATTCCTCTAATTATTCTACATAAATTTTAAGTAACGTTGACTGACCTTAAAGACATTTTCTCAATGGCAACCAAGATTACCACCTTTTTATCCCCCTAGTTACTGAACTTTTGTCTGAAACATTTTTGTCTTAAACTTAATGATTTTGAGAAAATCAGTTGGATAAATTAAAATGGTCTACTCTGTATATATATGTATACCATATACCCACCGGATGTTTCAAACCACGGGTGTACACCCCATTTAAAAACGAGGGAAGTGGTTATTTTGAAAAATGTTTCAGACAAAAGTTGTTGGGGATCAAGTAATGCATTACATGGACATATACAACTGGGTAGCGTCGTGAAGATCATGTCAACCTTGATATGAATTTTTTGGAAATGTATTATACTTGATTCCCAACAACTTTTGCCTGAAACATTTTTTAAAATAACCATTTCCTTCGTTTTTAAATGGGGTGTATGGGTGGTCTGAAACACTTGGTATGGTACATTTCACTTTTAAATGAACTCCTAACTTTAAGTGGCTTGCATACACATGCGTGCGATATATAGAAATATATCGGATAATATAGAAAGTAAAATAGAACAGAAAACAAAACGCTAATACTATGCAATTGCAGAAGTAAAAATGTCATTACATGGCAGCATCAAGCGTCGACCATCTATGCAGAAATTTATTGTGCACGATTCTGAATCTCTTGATTCCAGTTTTTTAATATAAATGATGAATTACGAGAGGTTTTGATCAGGGCTGGGCATGTATTGAAAATAGATACTTTTATCCAAAACACAGTATTTGCAATACAAGTGTATTTTGTATTTCAGCGGGGCACATGAAAGTATTACGTATTTTGTATTTAAAATCGAAAGATTGAAAGTTTTTTCTATTTTAATAGTAAAAAGAATGGGCTATGAGCCAGTTATAACATAAAGAATATTTAATAAACTTTCTTACATACATGCAAACATTTCGACGCCGATCGGGTCATTTTCAATGCAAAACAATAAACAATCTTATAAATTTCTCGGAAAATTTAGTTAAATTATAAAGTCCAGTACAGAGTTCGGTTGTATTAATGACATGTGGTCCATATGTAAAAATATCGAAGGAGATCTCATCTCACTCCTTTTACAATTCTCCAATCTTAAAATGTCTTAATGATGTAAGTTTCCTCTCGGCATCTAACTTACATCATTAAGACATTTTAAGATTGGAGAATTGTAAAAGGAGTGAGATGAGATCTCCTTCGATATTTTTACATATGGACCACATTTCATTAATACAACCGAACTCTGTACTGGACTTTATAATTTAACTGAATTTTCCGAGAAATTTATAAGATTGTTTATTGTTTTGCATTGAAAATGACCCGATCGGCGTCAAAACGTTTGCATGTATGTAAGAAAGTTTATTAAATATTCTTTATGTTATAACTAGCTCATAGCCCATTCTTTTTATTATTGATTTATTCTGATTGAGCCATATAGATAATTATTTTTCTATTTTGTAATTCAAATAATAAGATTGATTGTCAATCTTAGCATTTGAAATACAAGATACAAAATATTTTCAATCTTTCGTTATTATTACTGAAATACAAAGTACAAAATACTTTTATAAGCTGCCATGAAATGCAAGATACAAAATATAATTGTCTTACAAATACCGTTTTTCAAATAAAAGTATTTTAAATACACACAGCCCTGGTTCTGATATACACTACTAACATATAACACTGAAAATTTATAGCTATTTACATTATATGTAAACTACAAGATTCCACTACTAGCAGTAATGACACATTGAATTTAATTATTGGATGAGCCAATACATTTCAGTAAAATTATTTATATATCATATCACTGTGCACGCTCTAACGCTTGATATTTGTGTATAAAGGTACCTTAATAACTAATTGAACTATGTATTTAAATTTTTACTCACGGCGTAATACTCTGCCACAGCCTTTACTTGTTCATAATCATCAGCTCTTGCTAAAGCTGCCAATCCATCTGGATTCAAACGTCCACAGCGTGGATATAATTTTGCACGGTCATCCTTACCTAATTCAGTACCAAATGAATTGATGGTTATAATGATCGCTCTTCTATCTGCTTCGAACTATAAATATAGAAATGGAGTATAATTTTAAAAACAAAGTAATATTCTTATTATTTTATTGAAACAATATCTTACAGCAAGTATTTCACACATAGTATCTGCAGTTGTACCACCAAGTTCTTTACAAAATTTATAAAACGCTTCCAGATATGCCTTATAGAGCGTATTTCTTATTATTTCGATATTCATCTCATCTAAATCTTGTTCAGAAATGCAATCCACAAAAAAAGGTGCTATAACAAGATATAATTGTTGCTTATAGTTCAGAAAGACAACTTGTATTGTGTAATGCTCATATACCTATATATATTCATACAATATGATAGGATGCGGAATAATACAAATGAGAAATATAATTCTAATACCTAAAGGTGTATCTACCAGTACTGCATTGTACAACTCTGCAGGCGTGGCAGCAACATGAATCGCTTCCATTTGCTCAAAGCTGCCAAGTGGATGACATTTTGGGATCAATTCTGAAATAGGCCGTTGATGCAAAGTACCGGTAATTAACAAAATGATATTGTCGATCATATAACTGTAAGTGATAAAATCCAAAAATTGAGACAGAGGCTCGACGGAATGATTGCGCATATGCTGAAATTCCACAACCAGTTTCTCCCTCAACTTGTCATCGATCACACTAACAGAAAGCGGAGATGGCTCGTTGGCCAAAAAGCTGCCATAATCTGTTCCGGCCAAGTGTAGCTTCAAATCTAAATAAACAATCGATTAATTTAAGCGAGAAGAAAGGATAAATTTATTAAAGACGAACAAATCGAATCAAAACTGATTTTTGTGTGTTTAATAAAGATTTTAGTTTCTTTTTGAATTTTCTTGAAACTATATTTTTTTACCAAGTGAAAAATTACACCTTTTAAAGACATTAAATATCGTTTTTAATTAAATATACATTTAAGACGCTTTGGAAAGATTACATTTATCGACCGACCAAGTAAATCGAATAAGTACCTTCGAGTGTTTCGCATTGGACTAGATTCAAGTAATCGCTCTGTTGAAGTATGCCACATTTGAAACCACGACACAAACCCTCCAGATAACCGCCATCGATGTTGAATAGGCATCCCTTCATTTTGAAATACAAATTTCCTCAAAGATGTTCACGTAAAAACCCAATGCCAAACTAGATATCGAGGCACGTCCTCTTCTAAAATCATATGACTGTCACGATTGGGGGTGCGGCGCGCGCACACAAACACGTGCACACACACACACACACCATATGGCCTAGTTTACATCGTGCACTTAGGCCCAGTTCCACAACTCACGGTTAACTCTGGGGTGCGTTCCAAAATTCACTCCGAGTAACAGAGTTTAACTCTACGCCGTTCCAAAACGCGAGGTAACTGACCATATGGGCGGAGCCTATTCGTTCCAAAAGTATGAGTAAATCTACCTCGGAGTCAACTCTATGAACCCTGCTTCCGAGGTGGGTTGAAAGAGTAAGTGCGGCAAACGAAATTTGAATATTGAGATGATGCAACACACGAAGCGAGACGCACACGTCCGTCCCGTTCGAGCGGTCTCTAAAGTAACGACTTCATTTCCCTAAAATGGCTCTAAAATTAATCAAAGATGTGCATATGTTAATAACCAATGATAATGGAACACCGTTACAAGAAAATAATTCATTGTGGGTGATGGACACGAGAGGTAAGTAGAAAATGTGATTCGAAAGCTTGTATCAAGGTTAGATGTATGCATGTACATACATATATAGTTTATCTGAGTTTATCTCTTTCTAAATAAAATATTAAATATAATATTATATGTATATATAATATTACCTTACCTTTTCACGTTCCAAATTTGTCAACTCGAGTAACGTACTCTGACTTACTCTTTCCGCCACTACTCCGGGTTCTTTAGAGTTACTCGGAG
>NW_017257354.1:284699-288899 GCF_001594055.1 Mycetomoellerius zeteki | reverse complement strand
AAGTCTGATCTGAACAACAGACCGAACGCGACTTGCTGCAAATGGCTGGTAATGGCTCCTGCACAAGATCATGAACTATTCATGGTATAGAACGACAGGACGCTTGTTCCAACTTGTCCTAAATCCGTTCGTGTCACCGAGCGTTGGGGCACATGAATCCAACTGCTCCATTTGATCAATTTAAGACCCTACGACTGCTACGAATTCTATTGTAGACCCCGCATTACTTCTACGCGGTTAGGTTCCACGCGGATAAGATGTTATTTTTTTTTGTTCGGGGTGGCTTTGCCATCCCAAACCCAAGCATTATTGTCTACACACTCCACTATCCACATGGGTTATGATTTATTTGGAATACAACTATGTATAAATAGAAACATTGCACGGATAACTAATTCATTTTTAATTTGATTTTAAATTTCGTACACTCTATTGTACGGAATAGTGACTAAACGCATGCGCATTAAGTCACTGAGCATGAAAAAGGTATACTTATAGTTACGAAGTAAAGGGTTCCGCACAATAAAAGGAACAGAGAACAGAGAATAAGAATTGCAACCTATCAGAAATTATGTATTGTGGAATACACAGTTTTTGATAGGTTGAAATTCTTATTCTCTGTTCTCTGTTCCCTGTTCCTTTTATTATGCGGAGCCCCTAAAGTTGTAATCACACTACAGGCTCCCGACTCTGACTTGACTGCCAACTCTGACTGCCGACCCATAATGGACCAATAACAATAAATCAGTCTCATTATTATTGGTTCATTATAGGCCGGCAGTCATGCGGGGTCTACAATAGAAGTCGTAGAGATCGTAGGGTCTTAAGTTGTAGAAAATTGACCAATCACAGTTGATTATTCTTCTCATATTCGATTGTGATTGGCCAATTTTCTACGACTTAAGATCCTACGACTGCTACGACTTCTATTGTAGACCCCGCAAGTTGGCAGTCGAGTCAGAGTCGGGAGTCTGTAGTGTGATTACGGCTTTAGAGAGACTTAATAGCGCTTATATCGAGTCGGTATGACAGATTTCCTAACCTGAACGGTCGTGAACTTTAACGTTAAATATCTCGGTTCGCGGGGCAGAGCGACGCTTATTTCTGCCAGATTCGTTTGTTTCATGCAAAAACGCGTCGAGTGAGTATAATTTCATCGATTTTTCGAAGAGGATGACCGTCCATTGCACCTTTACCTCGACATCCAAATGTGGATTAGATGTTGCAATGATTTACAACTTGTGACTGGCAACTTGTCACTCTGCGACTTGCAACTTGGGTGTTACAACTTATTGTAGATCGCCCTTAACGCTTAATGCTTAATATCTCGGTTTGCGGGGCAAAGCAACACTTTTCTGCTAGATTCGTTCATTTTGTGCAAAAACGCGTCGAATAATCGTAATTTTATTAAAATCAGCGAGGAAAGTAGAATTCTTAAGCAAAAATACATTTTTGGTAGAATTCTTGAAAAACATGGCTACATGAATCGTTCTTAATTATCTTTTCTTTATAGCTGACTATATACAATTTTTCACCGTAAAAACGTAAATGTACTGGTCGAATTAGCTCTGATAACGGAGCAAGGATCATTGTTGTCGAAGAAGAAGACTGTATGAACACTAGAAACATGTTACGAATACTCAAGACCACGAATTCCAAATGCATCCTCAATTGCCACTTTCACCTGGCAGTAAATTTCAACAATTTGTTTTCAGTTCCGGAATGTGTTCAGACATTTCTAGATAGTCTTAAACCCTAGTCGTTGCAATATTGAATTATGTAAATATTCATATCTGGAAATGGTTCTAACGAAAGTATAATATTTCAGTGTGTGCAAGCTTCAACAGAGAGTAACAAAGGATTCTCTGAAAAACTAGCGAAAGGTCCACAATTTGAAGACTTTCTCAAAAACAATGTTAAAGAGTATAATGGCAAGTTAAAGTTGGAGATAGGTGAGTTGGGACGGCTGAAACTGCCACCATGGCTGAAAACAAAGATACCTGTAGGAAAAAGTTACAGTAGGATAAAGGCGCAACTGAGGCAATTACGACTAAGTACGGTTTGCGAAGAAGCCAGGTGTCCTAACATCGGGGAATGTTGGGGTGGAAGCAGTCATGGTACAGCAACAGCTACTATTATGGTTTGTATAATAAACAGAGGACACACTAATGCTCCTCGTCCTAATTAAGTGAATTGCATGGAAAATTGAGATTTGATTAATGAGGACAAAGAAATTTTAGCTCCTATATATATATTGTCTCAATTGATCACATTTTAATCTAAAATCTTATAGCATTTTTTACCCGAGCAATGGGTTTGCACTGATTTAGATTGGATATTGTCCTATTTATTACTAAACTATTGGTTGATGTTACATGTTTTACTATTAGGAAAATATATAACGTCATTAATCCAACCTATGTTGGTGCAAACCCATTTGAGTTGAATACACTATCAATCTTCCATGCGTAGTCTGATTCCAGCCTTAGGGAATTGACCAATCATAGTAAATTATTCTTCTCACATTCGACTGTGATTGATTAATTTCTTAAGGCTTAAAACTTATTACATCTACTGTGTTTCCAATGTTATGCGTTAACACTAGAACCGCCGACAACGCCAATTTGGTTTCGCTGATATTAAAAATTGTTATAACTTTTATAAATTTCCGTATTGGTTAATAGTTTCCCTGACTTTTCATCATTTTAGAAGTTTCATTTACAAAAACAATTAATTCCACTCATGTTTACACAGTTTATTTTATATTTTTACTGTAAACCATCAAAAGTCGTCAAAATGGCGCTCATGTATATATTCTGAAATAATCATATACTAATATTTTATCCACAGTGAGTTAATCATTTGTATTGTGTACATCTATGATTCCGACATATTTTCTGTCTTGTTTTCCTCTTCGTAGTGTTGTTCATGGTGGAATCAGAAAGGCGAAACATTCCAAAGGATGTGCAGTAGACAATAAAATAGTTAGACGCGATTGGCAATGCGAAAGATAATCATGTGGTAAAGTGTCATTTTCAAACATATAATTTACTTAATTATTTATTTAACAATTTATTTAATTGAAACATGAGCATTGTTTGTTTTGTCTCTCGGGAGCTGCTTGGGGTTGCTCCGAACGAACCCAGCGTACTTGAAATGTATCACACTACGTATGACATCCATCATACCATGTCCGATATTAATCGTAACAATGAATATCGGATGTGATATGATGAATGTCGTACGTAGTGTTAATCCTACATTTTAAATACGCTGGGTTCGTTCGGAGTGACTCCGAGCAGTTCCCGAGAGACAAAACGAACAATACTATCATCTTTTTATTTCATATCGCATAAATCTGTTTTAAAATTAGCGACGTGCCTGTCCGCGACTCGTGTCCATTCTCGATTACTACGTTTACACGGCTCGATTTACGTCGATAGCTATTCTGAAGAATGGAATGACTGTGATTGGCCAGTTTCATAACATCGATGTTATAACTTCGGCGTAAATCGAGCTATGTAAACGTAGTCGATTTCTGTCACACACATTTTTGTCATGGCCAACATGATCTTGAAATCATGGTGGAAATGTGTAAGGTGAGCTATTTTCGTGAATGCGCAAGAGGAGAATGAATTTGGACAACATTTGATTGGTTATTCCAGTATAACCAGCGCTGTTATACATTAGAAAGTATATGTTGAAACACACTTAATTGATTATTTCCAGTATTGCTACCGCCATTATGCGCAATAGCTCGCCTTACATATTTCCACCATGCTTGAAATGCCATGCAATGCCGATAGCATTTAATTCGTCGAAATTCGCCCCATCCTTACCCTATCATGTGCAATGCTTCACTTTTCTGATTCCACCATGGTATTGTTTACCATAGTAAGAAGAATCAATACGTCAACGGTGAAATTGCGATTGTGTATTCAATTGTTTGTTTTATTTCATACTGTATATACAATACAGAATATTGAAAAAAATATACAATATATATACAATATATGTACAATATATATATAATATATACAGGGTGTTTCCAAATTAAATGGCAAAACTTCGGGAGCGTGTAGAGGAGTAAAAAACTAAGAAAAAAAGTCCTATAGACATATGCTCCTTTTTGCTTTGTTTCGCAGGAAATCACGAAAAAAGAAAAAAATATATTTAATTTATTATTTTAATTATTTTATT
>NW_017257354.1:273568-284503 GCF_001594055.1 Mycetomoellerius zeteki | reverse complement strand
AGCATATGTCTATAGGACTTTTTTTCTTAGTTTTTTACTCCTCTACACGCTCCCGAAGTTTTGCGATTTAATTTGGAAACACCCTGTATATATACAATATATATACAATATATATATGTATATATACAACCCCAAATAATGCAAATTATATCAAAATAACGTTTTATAGTCGGAGAAAAGCATAAGAGCCAAATTGGCGCATTCTAGAAGGGTGTCCAATTCCGGCGGTTCTAGGCCGGTATTTATAGTCAGTTCTAAGGGTGAAATCACACGGTGTGGAAAAAGACTGCGGAATAGAGAATGCGTCATTGAAGCAACCAATCAACGCTATTCAGCGCTATTCGGAATAGCGCTGATTGGTTGCTTAAATGACGCATTCTCTATTCCGCAGTCTTTTTCCGCACCGTGTGATTTCACCCTAAGAGTGCCGTCACATGCGGCGTAACCTGCGTAAGCGTAACCCCTGCGTATTCTAGTAATTTACTAGAATACGTTATTTTTTATTTACTAGAATACGCCATTCTGAAAGCCGGCATTCACATTGGGCGTATTTCGCGGAAGATTAGAGAAATGCGGAACTAATGCAACCAATTGCTCTGATTAGAATTTCTGTTGTACACTCTAACAGAAATGCTAAACGAATTTACGATTGGTTTTCGTAACCTACGCAACTCGAAAAGTACGCCTCATGGGGAACCGGTACTTTCTATCGCGTACATACAATACGCGTTTGTACAAATTTAGAAGAAGATAGTCTGATTTATAATGGCCGTAACCGTTAACTTATGCCGGTACCGGTAAAGTTCAACCATAGGATTTCAATGCTTTCGTTCATACGGCAAGTTAGTATGAACGAAAGCATGTGACGGCATCCTTATATTCAAGATCGTCTTAAGTTCAGCCTTGAGGTGTCACGAACTAATCAGAGGACCGCATTAGCGTCTTAAGACGTTAGGGTACGGTTACATGGGTTGGTATTTTCCATGTAACGCATATCGCGTAACCAATCAGAGGTGTTCCGCGCTTTCTGTTACGCCTGTTTTAAATTTCATCAATCACATGGACACAATTTGCGTAAAAAATATTCGCGTAACCAATCAACTGTAACATTTAACATTTCTGTTCGAATGTTTTAACAGAATAAAAAAAATATTGGTTAAATGCTATACGCTGCTGCCATTTTATGTGTCTTGTGCATTAAGGACATTTAATTCCACGTAAAGAAATTGATCAACTAGATCGAAATTTCATTTCGGTCCGAGTCTCTGTGCCTAGATAAAGTTGGAAATACAATGAAAAGCACAGGCAACAGGAACAGAAAATAACAAATTTCAACCTATCAGAAATCATATATACTAGAATGGACGCTTTCTGATAGCTTGAAATCTCTTATTCCCTGTTCCTATTGCCTGTGCTTTTCATTGTGTTTCCGGCTTAACAATAGATTGATTCTCGGGAATGGTTTACTTATACACTGCATTCAGTACTACAACCGCTCACTGAGCGCTCAGTGAGCTCTTGCATCTGATTAGCATATTCCGTTAGAACTAAAAATATAGATTAAACAGATTCAAGAGCTCACTGAGCGCTCAGTGAGCGATCGTAGTACTGAATGCACTTACTGTAACAATTGCCCACTGCCAGTCACAGTGGCTACGTTTACACCGTGCGCTTAGTCCGCGACCTATACGATAGATGTGTTTGTTTAATATACAGGATAAACAAGGACATCTATTGTATAGGTCGCGGCCTAAATGCACGGTGTAAACGTAGCCAGTGACTTCTGCATAGGAAGTTTTTTCTTATTTTTTTTTTCCTAACGCTGTGATCGGTTTATACGCTATTGGCTGCGTTCAGCAAACTCAACAGTTTGCAACCGTTTTATGATTGTCTGCTGAGATAGGACCATTCTTCTAGATCTAAAAGTATGATCCAATTAGCGCGAAGGAAACTTCCAACAGTTGCAAAACAAACGTTCTGCTGAACGCAGCCATTGGCTCGTGTGCAATTGATATATGCCCTTGATTTTCTTAGTTAATGGGAGATACGTGCACTCGTGGCTGCCGTTTTTGCTCAGTTAAAACTGCACGTAAACCACCACCGTTGGATGTAGAGGAGCCCATCAATACTGCTAGTGCAGTAGCTGCCTGGAATTTGGATTATATTGTTTTAACATCCGTGGATCGTGATGGTTAGTTACGAATCAATGGTCGTGTTCGGCAGAATATTTATTTTGCAATTGTTGGAAGTTTTCTGCATCCTGATTTGGTTATATCTTTAGATCTAAAAGTATAATCCAATCAACACTTCCAACAGTCTAAGAAAATTTCCAACAGTTGCAAACTAAACATATAGTTGCTGAACGCAACCAGTCATAGATTATAAAATTAAATTATACTATTATAGTCGGATTTTATATTTAGGGCCGATTGTTCCAACTTCTTGGTAAAGTTTACCTGTTAGTTTATTAAGTAGCAAGATTATTCAATCACGTGCGCGGATTGCCAGATTTACGGCAACTACAGGTAAACTGTACCAAAAGATGGAACAATCAACCCTTAAGATCTTAAGTGTAGTCTTAAGGGCTGCGGCACAGACTTTTGCACAAGGCATAGTGCATAAGAGAATCAACCAATCTGAATTCTTCCTTTCCTTTCACTTAACGGAAAAGAAGAACTTTGATTGGTTGATTTTCTTATGCACTATGCCTTATGCAAAAGTCAAGAAGACTAGAACTAAGGAGAGTCAATTCGTGCCAATAGCGGTAGTGGGGGTGAGGCAAAAAGTGGCGACGGATAACTTCCCCCATTCTTGCGCTTCATTAGTCCTCTCTGTCGCTCTATATAGTTGTCGCTCTATCGTTCTATAATCGTCACTTTGTCGCTCTTATATCGAACTTCCACACAATGCGCAGTGCTGCTGCACATCGTGTGAATAGCCGCGGACGTTTTTTGACTCACCCCCACCACACGAGTTGATCCTCCTTAGTTCTAGTCTTCTTGGCAAAAGTGTATGCCGCGGTTATTAAGATGTCATGAATACCGCCATTACCGTCCATAGATCCAGAATTCAACGCGTCATTTATCATTTCAGATTTAAAGGATGGTGGAGCTAACCATATCGCATCTACTGTTAAGGAAATAAAAAAGAGGTATTTTATATATATCTGCTGTTTTATTTTTTTTTATTTAATAAAACGAATCAAGCGATCAGTGTTCAAATCATATAGCATTAGAAATATTTCATGTTTCGTTATAGGAGCAATATACTGGTGGAATGTTTGGTACCAGACTTCAGAGGTGATGAAAATTGCGTCGCCACGATTGTCAATTCTAATCTGGATGTGTTTGCACATAATATCGAAACCGTAGAACGTTTAACTCCCTTTGTTCGTGATATGCGCGCTCGATATAGGTACACATATAATGTACCCTTATAATATTTATACAGGGTGTCCTGAATTTAAATGGCCAAATCTTGGGAGCGTGTAGGAAATCAATAAACTAAAAAAAGTCCTTTAGAGAGATATGCTCGTTTTTGCTTCGTTTTGGAGAAAATTGCAGAAACAGACAAAACGTTTCGATTTTTGTACGTATTTATTACTTATTCATTCACACCTTTTTATTCACATTGTCACTTGCTTAATGCAAACATTGTTCAAAATGTTGCAGCAATGCATGCATTGCATCTTGTATGAATAGCTTGTATTGCAGCCAAACATTGATCTGATCAACGTAATGATTCGTCGATCCGGCACTCTTCTGTCTGGAAATCGGCGCGCACTGCCTCTGAAGCATTATCGTTGAAGTCGTACGTGAAAATAATATTTCGTTTCCCAATGAAAACGTTTATGTTTGTTCACATATCTGCCATTCTCCTATTATAAATAAATTCGTCAGTTACTCATCAAAAGCCATCGAGTGAATTACTCCCGTCGCAATACGCGGCGTACATAATATTCCAACATTGAATATGCTGATATGATTTTCGTGTACGATTTCTGCGACGGTAATGCTAAAGAGGCGATGCGATAGTATGCATGACGATTTCCAAACAGAAGAGTACCGAATCGGCAAGTCATTGTCTAGACGTTGACTTTCAATAGACTGCAAAAGATCAGTCATTTTTATTTCAGATCGGCAATCTTTAGAAATTAATATTCCGTCAACTATTGCAAAAATTGCAAAATTGTTAAGGACTTTCCGACTCGGTTTTCATCAGAAATAGCGCTATATGATTCGTGGGCGGACTTTAAAAAACACCCTGTATATATATTCATATACATAGATACATATTTATTAATAATACTTACGTTTGTTAATTCGAATTAATTTGTTGTTTATTATATACAGGCAGTCATTGGCTGTATTAAAAGCGGCTAAAAAGTTAAACCCTGATTTAATTACGAAATCGTCGATAATGCTGGGGCTAGGTGAAACTGATCAGGAAGTCGAACAAACTATGAAGGATCTAAAAAATGCTGATGTGAATGCTATAACATTGGGACAGTACATGCAACCTACCAAAAGACACTTGAGAGTCATCGAGTATATAACACCTGAGAAATTTAAAACATGGGAAAATATGGGTAATCAACTAGGCTTCTTGTATACTGCCAGTGGTCCATTAGTTCGGTCATCTTATAAAGCCGGAGAATACTTTTTAACAAATATACTAAAACAACGGAAGAAACAGCAGATTGATGACCATGTTACGTCGTGAATGAAAAATACGGAAGTGTAGATGATAAATGTTTAATCGCGATACAAGATAGGAAATCAATATAAATAATGAATTTGGAAACACTACGATAAGAAATCACAATCTAATGATAAAATGATCTGAATAACATATATTACTGTTAATAAATTGATAATAAATGTTCTGTAGCCTGTAGTAATTCACAAATAAATTGAGATATTTAATCAGAAAATGCAGATTTATATATAAATTGAATGCATATGAAGTCCAAAGTTTATATATACTAATTTAATCCGTGTCCATGGCGATGGCGACTTGAGGATCCTGAGGACCTTCGTCGGTTGGCGGATCTTGCGGAGGTTTGTCATCTTGCACAGCTGGTTCGGTAGGTCTTCCGCGTTTATCATCTCCTTCAATCTGGGACAAGAAAACAGCTGTCGTGGTTTCGTTGAGAATAGTGAAATCATAATCCTTTCCTACTATCCCAATTGATACATTCTGAAACATAAGCGAGATTTAATGTCCCCTTTTCAAATCAAAATTGATTCTTAGAATTAAGTATTAATAAGATTCTTATGGCAGATATTTTACTGCACATACTGCATATAACAATATGCAGTATATGTATTTCACAACCATTATATCATATACCACTAGCATATTCTGGAGTAAAAAATTCTAATATGGAATGGAAATATCGAGATCAAATAATTTTTGAATTATAACCTATGAAAAGCCGTATAAATATGGTCTTTGACTATGCTATGTTTACATGCACACCTTTAATAACATCCGTAGTTAGAAACTGGCCAATCACAGTCGTCCCATTTTTCAGAGAAATAGCTATGACTGAACAGTTTCATAACTATGGATGTTATTAACCCAATTAAGAGTATCTGTGTAAATGTACTCATTGCTATTGCATGTACGCAATCACACGGACAGACAACTTTTTAACCAACGCTTATGATTAATCACATTTTAAACGTTTATACTAAAAAAATTACTTTATGGAAAAAAATGGCTTACACCTTTATTACTTAATTTTTCACAAAGTTTCACGCTGTAATAATATTATCTTCGAATTTCGGAACACCGTATATGTACATTTTTCTTCATATCAATTAATTCATCTCATTATTCTGTACATAAAAGTATGAACGCGTAGTTATCGAGAACTGAATAGTTTACAAGATATTTTATGTCAAAATGTACCAAAATAAATATTTCATAAACTATTAATTTTTCGATATCTTTAGATGCTTAGTAATTTGATGAACAGAATTAGAGGAATCATACTAAAATAAAAATCTTACAACCCATTAAAAAAAAAAAAGTATAGCCATATCCTTTATATGACCATGGAAAATCGATTTTTTCAAAAATTGATTTTACACTATTTGTGCTCTGTCAAGCCATACAATTTTTGTCTGAATGAACATATCTTTGATTCAATCTTGTTCTGCAAAGATAAAAGAAATGATAGACTAAAATGGGATACCCCGTATAAATAAGTTAGATCATGGAATAACATATATGACGTTGTATGAGAACAATTGATTCAATCTGTGAATCCTGGGTTTCTAATCCTCATCCCATGTAAGCCTTCGTTTTATAAAGTTATTGAAAAATTGAAGATCGTAAATGAAAGAGCATGACAATATAATTAATTCCAGAAACCTATTTTAATAAGATATGAGTTAGATATTATCAAGTCTCTACTCACTTTCACTGATAAATCAACTTCGTTAGGTAAAGTGTCACGTAATGCTCTAAGGCCATGCTTGACTAACTCGTCAAGGTCGCATGATAAGAATTCATTTAGGTGTTTTTCTAAATATGTCCTTGCACTTTGGGAACGTGCCCCTATAGCCATCGCTTTACAATCGAAGTAATTTGCAGATGGACATGTCTGATATATATGCGGTCCTTTATCCTAGAAAGTGACTATTATTAAAGAAACATGTTTAGCATATACTGAATTATACATCATTTTCAATAAATTCTCACATCATATCCAGCTACGAGTAAACCTACGCCATATGGGCGTCGATCATATCTTTGCGTACAAGTTTGCATTTTATTTCCTAAAGATGTAATCAGACGACTTACAGGTAATGCATGGTCATGAGCATACTTGTAATTCAGACATTCAGTTCGCATATAACGGCTGTGAAAAATAATTTGCTTTTAACTGCCATTATGCGCATTGAAACACCTTGTATTCTTACTTTCTCATGCATAAACTTATATCTGTATGTGTAGGCTGTAGTAGCTATCAATTAAAACTATCATAGTATAGCAACAAACATTATAAGGTACAGACAGATATCATAAAATTTAAAAATAATATACCTATTTTTTCTTTATTAAAACGTGTTAAAAATACTTGTGCTTAAAATATTAATATTTTTATCAAAAACATTAATAATTTTTTACCAATTTAAAATAACTTCAACAGGAGAAACCAATAAATTGCATAATGTAACAAAATAACAGATGTTAGGGTCTATTCATGGCAAAATATAATAATAGCATAGTGGTGGCAAACTTTACTATAGCGAAAGGATTAAGACATAATCAAAATGGATATCTTATCTTATTACATACAAGGGTATTGTATCCTTTAATAAAAATGAAGAATGGAATAAGAAAATCAGCAAATAAAGTACCTCAATATTCTTGCATCAGCTGTTAAACCTGAGATACTAATTCCCATGTGTTTATCTATCGGTATGATTTTTTTCTGATGAGCTGATAATTCCGACGATGCTCTTTTCAGTGCAATAAGAACAGCATGTGTTTTACTCTTAAGACCTACAGTAGCTGAACCTAGTTTCACAGCTTCCATAGCATATTCTACTTGATGTAGTCGTCCTTGTGGACTCCATACTGTCACATCACTATCGTACTGATTGCGGAACTAAGAAACACATTCAATAATCGAATTAATAGAAATCATTTGCATATTTAAAATCAATTAATACAAGTATTTGTGTGAATACTCTGTGTGTGTGTGTGTGTGTGTGTGTGTGTGCGCGCGCGCGCGTGCGCGCGCGTGTGTGTGTCGTGTGTCATCTTCAAATATTATTCAATTTAAACAATGAACAGCGTTACATACACTTTTCGTCTCTTAAGATATACTTTTTATAATATTTTTTCTCTATGTCTTTAATCGATAGTTATATGTATTTCTACATTACTATGTGTAAATATACATAACCAAAAAAATAGTTGTTTTGTGATTTATAATTTCTTTACAATGATCATTAAAATAGAAATATCGAAATACAGTGTACCGATAATTAAATGAATATTTACCATTTTTAATATTAATCCTCTTAATTGGAAAAATAAAGATAACAAACACTTATTACTCGATTAAATACGCAGGTTTCGTGAACTAACAAAAGATACTTGTCAGCACAGAATATATATTGTTAGGCAATGATATGCAGTACTATCACTACCATTAACTACGCAATGCATATATGTACAGCATAGTGGTAGAAACTAGAGACCCCTGATAGGCCTAGTTTACATCGTGAACGTATTGGTACGCGTATTAATTTTGATGCGCACCAATGCTTTAGTACGGGTGCGTTTACATCGAATGCCCATCAAATTTAATACGCGTACTATATTTTCACGATGTAGAGGAGAAAAACAATACATTATAATATATTATAATATATTTTGAGAAAATGCATAATATTGCACAAGAAAGTTTTGTCAAATTTTTTATATTTAAAAATTTACAATGTATTCGCAGAAGACGCATGATGGACATGATAAAAGCAAGGCGTCAAGCCTTAAAGCCTGATTTATAATGGCCGTAACCGTTACTTATGCCGGTGCCGGTGAAGTTCAACCATAGGATTTCAATGCTTTCATTCATACTAACTTGCCGGATGCTGGTAACTTATGCAATATCCATAAAGTTAACTCAACTTTATCTTTAGCGGCAAGTGATCATGTAGAGGTTAGTCAAAATTTACAAGTCTGCACTTGTGTGACCACTGTGATCGATTCTATATCATTTCTGTACAGCTTTGATACGAGCTAAGATGGAAATAAATGAAACAGTTAATAGAGATATCAAATTAATAACCTTAGTAGAAAGATTTACACATTTGTACGATAAATCTTTTACGGCATGCAGCAAATCATTATAAACCATCAAAATTTACGGCATAAGTTTACAGTTTTTAAGTTACCGGCATATAGTTAAGGCCATCACACGTACAAATATTTTAGTCGTAATCGTAAGACCGTAAATAAATCGGCCAATCACAATCGAGCGTTTAAAAACGGGAGATCTCAATTTTGATTGTGATTGGTCGATTTGTTTGCGACCTTACGATTCCGATTAAAATTTTTGTACGTGTGATGGCCTTTACGGCCAATATAAATCAGGCTTTATTCCGACGTTTACTAATAGCGTTTTCCACTAGGAAAACTGGTGCAGCACTAGTACCGTGCTAGGTTTATATGAAAACTGCATTATAGCATTTTCCACTGGGAAAACTGGTGCAGCACTAGTGCCGTGCTAGGTTTATATGAAAACTGCATTAGTGCAGTAATAGTGCAGACTCAGAGGAACACATGATTTTATATAATGGCTACATTTACACCGTATGTACATTTAGGCCGCGGCCTATATAATAGATGTCCTTGTTTATCCTGTAGGTTAAACAAAGACATCTATCGTATAGGTCGCGGACTAAGCACACAGTGTAAACGTAGCCATTCATATATAAAACTTTTTTACCCGGGTTATTACAAAATCTCAATCACCCGTAACTCGCCGGCTCGCGAAAAAAAAGAAGGCACGGCAGTGTCGTTGCGCTTGGCTTAGTGCCGAGACACTACTCTGTGTCTCCTGATCCTCTTGAACATCCTCGATTATTTATTAATTTTTTAATAATTTTTTATAACAATAATATTTTCAGTTTTTGCATAGTAAAATAGCTGAGCTATTTTACTAGATACGCAAAAACTAAAAATATTTTTGTTATTAATTAAAATAATAATTTAATATTATGCCTTAAAGTATGATCGTATTTGAAAGCGCAAATGCATAACCTCAATTTCAACTTGCACTGGTCTCCACTGACTTCAAAGATAGTGGAGCAAAAGTTGAACTCAGTGCAAGTTTTTTGTATCAGTTTTGTCAGTGGAACATTAAACATTGAACTGGTTTTCACAGTGGAACAACAAAATTGCACTCAGTGCGCACCAGTGTTGCACCAGTTTTCCCAGTGGAAAATGCTATTAGAAACGTCAGAGCAACATTTTTTGAACTCGTTTCAGTTCATTCGGTTGATCCGAATATAAATTCAGTACTACACTGGGAGGCCATTGTCACCAAGCTTCGATTAACTTATGCCCGTATTCATAGTCAGACCTTGTGCGTAAGGCTTCCTTAAATTTATCTTTAGATGCTCAGTAGCCAATGAAATAATTCGTAGAGCATCTGAAGATAAATTTAAGGAAGCCTTATAGCGTTTTCGATTGGGAAAAAGTTAGTGCGCACCAGTGCGCACTCAGTTCACATTAATACTGGACGAGTTCCATGGGTTGCATTGAATAGTGCAAATTCAAAAGAACACGCCAAGATTTTCAGTGCTAAAGCTGAAGTGCCATTTCGAGTTATAAGATTGTAAGGACTTGACTAGACTGCAGGAAAAACGCAGAAAATTTTAATTAATGCGAAAATCGTTTTTTTCCTACCAAACTCCGAACTCCGAAATTATTTCTCTTTACTTGGCAGTATACACAGTATATACCTGTGCTAATTTAATTATGTACCCAGCCGACGCCGACCATGGGTGCGTTCCGTTTCTTGCATGAAGCGCATGAGTATTTAGTGCATGGCATGGAGTGCAGGGTACGTTCCGTTTCTCCAATACACTCCATTAGTAACGGAACGGATTCGCAGTGAATTCATGCATTGATGAACATGGACGACAATTTAAAATTGACTAAATTACAAATGCATTCAATAATTACTGTTACATCTTTCTTTTTACAAAAGAAAAAGATTTATATTCAACCGAAATTTTCATAATATCAGAATACGCATAATGTTTCGGTAAAACCAGTATTATACTGTATATATATTATATAATTATGTATACAGGGTGAGTCATTTTAATCTATGGACCCGAATATCTTCCAAATTACGGTATCTACAAAAAAATGGTTTAGATAAAAGTTGACCAGGACAGAGGG
>NW_017257354.1:271573-273539 GCF_001594055.1 Mycetomoellerius zeteki | reverse complement strand
GTCAAATGCCTGAAAAACGATCTGGTGTACTTTTTCTGAAATGACGTGGTTTTCTGGGTAACACAAATGTGTTACTAAAAAATCCCTATGCTCATGTAAAAAGTGCCATTGTTTAAGAGCCCATTGTCAAAAAAACAGGTTCTGCGATCAAAAATAGGGTTTACTAATCAAAAAATGCGTTATGAGCCTCAAACAACCTTGAAAATTGACCTCAAGGTCAAGCTAGTCAAAGTGATTTACACTTTTACAATTCATTGACTTGTTTCAAGCATTATTCACATTTGTGTTACCCAGAAAACCACGTCATTTCAGAAAAAGTACACCAGATCGTTTTTCAGGCATTTGACCTTCATTTTTGACTTTTCCAAGATCGCAAAAACAATTTTTTCATAAGACAAGTTTGATGTAAAATTTTCCGCTCTTTCGAAATCCGCAGTCAAAAATAGGGTGTCCCATTTAAAAAAACCATCGTGACCTTGAAATGACCTTCAAAATTGACCTCAAGGTCAAAACTAATGGTACAATTAAATGACCCCCTCTGTCCTGGTCAACTTTTATCTAAACCATTTTTTTTTTAGATACCGTAATTTGGAAGATATTCGGGTCCATAGATTAAAATGACTCACCTTGTATATGAAATGTTAAAAAAAAATTTTTAGGTATTCTGAGTACTCTACTTACTTATCTTTAACCTTTACGTGATTTTGAGAACATTCGACCCAGCCAAACCACTATGATTTCAGTTTCGCACTAAAATATATTGAATGCATAAACTACATGAACTGATTCAGCTCGAGAGGTGAGGCATTTCATGCGGTCTCATGCACCGGAAGAGGCGGGGTTATGCAATTGGCGGTAGGTTGAATGCATGCAGCGAGTCATCATGCAAGAAACGGAATGCACACCACGTCGTTATCGTTTCACCTACTTCTTTTCTCACTATTACGTGGAGCGCGGAAAAGCGACACGGTGTAGTGACAAGTTCAAATATGTATGCATTTTCTTAAATGTATTAACTTATTTCTATGCACATTTTATCAATACTCTTATTTTTTCAACGAATCTGCTTAATAATTGCATTTAAATCTATTAATTTCATTAAAAAGTGCATAGAAACGTCAACTTGTCATTAGTCCGTGCCGCTTTTCCGCGCAGTTTCTGCTTCATGTAATAGTAGGAGAAAGCGCGGCTCACCGCGCGCGGTTTCTAGTTACTTTACCGCCTACCGCCTACCGCGTACCGCGTACCGCGCTGCATGTAAAATCACCCTGAGCGCTCAGTGAGCGGTTGTAGTAGAGTCCCTAGAAGTAGAGAGTCTGGGCATTTAGCGAAGGTGTTCTCAAAATGGCGACAAATAAGTGTGTGTACTCTGAGCTGTATTCGCTTTGGCGATCACAACGCTTTAAGCGTTGTTTCATCCTTGTTATTTACCAAATATTAAACAAGGATAATTGATGTTCACAGCGCTGCAAGCGACAAAGCGACCGCAGTGTGTTGTGTGTGTGTGTGAGCGCGCGCACGTGCGTGTGTGTTTAGTTGGTTGCTGCGTCATGTAACATGGTTTTTTTATTAATAACAAATCAATTCGTTATAAGTAATAGCAATATATATAATATACCTAAATCAATATAAAAATTAAATAAGTAATATTTTTGATGTGTCTATCTATAATTATTTGCAACGCTCTGAAAGTTTCCTAACCTTTTTTTTAAATAAAAAAACCAATAATGACACGGTTCAACTTTCTACCTTTTTCATACAATGCGAAGAGAACAAGAGAAAAGATGAACCAAGATATAAGAAATGCAAGAAGTTCAATTAAAAATAAAAAGCCTTATAGTTCACGTTATGTGTACTATAGATTTTGGGTGTTTTCCAGCAAGGAATTCTTGTTGTTTGCCAACGTTAAATAAGGATGAAACGACTCACTGTGTTACACAGTGTCTGACTGTTGCTGGATTCACAC
>NW_017257354.1:270727-271503 GCF_001594055.1 Mycetomoellerius zeteki | reverse complement strand
TTTTGCTTCGTATTATCGGAATCCTGTTTTCTGATTGGATGCATATCGTCATACGACGAAAATCGGATGCAGTGTGAATCCAGCATGTGTCCTTGCTGGAAAGCACCCTTTTAATAGTGGTAGTGAAATTTAGAACAGTTATATTACATACATTGCATCGTATGTATGTTTACGTAGAAGAATCTTCACCAAAGATATATTTCTCAATTTTTTAGGAGATACACATACATCATTACTTCTGTGATACCATTATAAATTCCGAGTACGATGTATTTCGATTCTAATTTTCCTCTCGTTAGTGCTGAGTGAGTAAAGTTCCATATTGGTGCTGCCATTGTGAGAGCAGCGAGTCACTTGGAATCCCGAATGTCCAGACTCTCTACTTCTAGGTAGAGATCTTCTAATCAGAGTCTGGACATCTGAAGTCCGCCATTATTCGTCGAAATTGTGCGAGAGAGAAAAATCATGCTATCTCACTCTAGTGACGCCGTAAGTTGTAGCTCTGTAAACTTCATAGTTTCTAACGAACGACATTTTGGCATTGTTTTATCATTGTGATCACAATGCTCAAACATGCTCAAATCGATTTGAGTCTTGTATTGTCTTGTGTGACTGCTTGAACATGTTTTTTTGCAATTATTCTTTTTCTGGAAAAAAAAATGGTTTGATGCTCAGTTCTCTTCTGCAATAATTCTTCTGAAAAAAGATATAATATGAATGTTTTTTATATTTTTAATATATTAATTTTTATATTTTTAATATATTTATAATACTTA
>NW_017257354.1:268049-270353 GCF_001594055.1 Mycetomoellerius zeteki | reverse complement strand
TTAAATAATAATAAAAATAAAAATTTTAATTGATTCTACTTTAATTTTTACGAATTTATTAATTTTTACAAATTTGGATTTAAAGAAATTTGCGGGAATGGATGATAAATGTCGGACCAATCACAAATCGGAGAGAAGGTGAACAGACTCTTATTAGAGAGTCTCTTTTTCTAGGGATTCTAGGTTGTAGTATTAGGTCTGTCGCGTTGCATGAAATCCCCAAATATTTTTGCACTTAAAATGAAATAGATATATATTTGGCCTTGAAAAGAGAGAAAGCGAAGATGCCAAGTGCCAAAAGTGTAAGCAACGCGAACAGACCTATTGAATGCACCCATTGTAGATCCGGACTAATATTTGATGTATTGTGCGCTGGCCCTTACACAATTATAGTAAATATGAGTAAATATTCCAAAATAACCTCTATAATTTCGGTGAAAATTTGTTTTATAATACCGTTTATATATTATCGCTAAAAATGTCTTATAAAGCACATTTGGATATGGAAATACGAAAATTGAGGCCCGCTGAGTTATATACTTTAGGAAGTATGTTAAGCATTTCTGATTCTTGGAAGAAGCTAATGTCTATTGTGCTTAAAGAAGGAAATGTTCCTAAATTTAGTAGTGATCATATCAGGTAACTTATAAAATATTTCAATAAATATTAAGTTTAGATAATTTTTTACCGTACACGTTCATCAAACTATCCAGTTTACAGTGTAAACTGGATATATTAAAAATCCATCAAAGTGTCAAAGGAGAATACTTTTTGTTAGCATTTGGAAGGATTTTTAGAAATCAAATGCATTATACATTTTTCTTAAAATTATTATTAGAAATAACAATTATTTTAATTGTTATATTATAATATGTCATTGTATTAATTCCATGATTAGCATCATCGAACAAACAGCAAGTAGCGATAAACGCAATGCAGCTCAAATATTTTTGGATGAGTGGAGTACTATGGAGAAAAAGAGACCAACATTAAAATTATTACAAGAACTTCTTGTAAAAGCAGAGTTATTTAGAGCTGCTGATTATGTGGCATGTGATATATTAAAACGTAAAGTTTATAATTACGTATATATATAGTATATGTATAAAACTTATTTTACTTCTTTTAAAGTTGAATTATTTTCTCTTATTATTCTATTTGCGTTACAGAGGAAAGACCAAAGAGGCCAGATTATGGTCCAGCTCATTCTATTGATACAAGTGATACAATCATAAATAAATTACTAGATAATCAAATGCTTCCACAGGATACATTTGCTAATCGTACGATATTAAAACCAACATCAGAGCTGATTTCAGAAATTAATAGAATATGTTCTTCTGAAAAACCTGCAGCTGTACAGGCAGTGCAAAATTATAGATGTGAGGAATTATCATCTGAAGAACTGCCAGTAGTTCTTAACAACTATAAATAACTTGTAAAAACAGTGCTCAATGTTTATTTATTTGAACTGTCTAAAATAATGTCTAAAAAAAAAAAGTTAATCTAAGTTTATAATTTGTAAAATGATAATTATTTAAAATATGGACTGTACTTCCGATTTTGATAAAATTAAACTCATTCGACGCGTTTTTGCTCGAAATAAAAGAATCTGGCAAAAAAAGCTGCCTCCATGAAATCAAGATATTAAGCGAGTTGATGACTGTTTAGGTTAGGAAATCTGTTATACTAACGAGATGCTACATACAAACATTTTGTTCACATGTGCATAGATAATCTATGATAGATTGCGCAGCAGAAACTTTTCTACCGAACGCAGCCGTATGCTGTGGCCACACACATGATGTGAAGATATCAACTGCTTGTTTTCTGTTCCTGCACTGGGACTGCACTAGAACTGAACTGAACCGAACTAGTGCAAGCCAGAACTGACGAGTGTAAGCGTGCAGGTAAGGAATAGAAAACGTTCTAGTGTAAGATAAAAATGGCGTCCCATGTTCCCATAATCCCAATAGGACAATTCTCTTCCTTTCGATACGAGAATCGAGTATAAAACGGTAAGTAATGGACAAGACTATTCTTGATCTAAAAGACTTTACAAGTGAAAACCGTCACAATTCATTAGTTAAAAATTTCGAACTATTGAGTATCTAATTTGTAAGGTTAGAAAATCTTATGCTGTATATATAATGCATAATAATTAATAATATAATACTGAATAATACTGAATGTTTTAACAAGCAATAATTTCTGTTTATTCATTTATAACATAACTAGTAATATATATATTTTTTTATATAGTATGTGTATATAATAATATACGTGTATATATATATATATATA
>NW_017257354.1:262582-267674 GCF_001594055.1 Mycetomoellerius zeteki | reverse complement strand
AGAATAAATTTAATTAAATAAAGGAATCCTATATTCGGTCATGCAATATGTAGAATCAGAATGTTATAAATTCACAAAGAATTATGTATTTAATATTAAGATCCGCTTTGATTGAATACAGGATAAAATAAATGCAAACTACGGTGTCAGCTGATCTCTACGGAACACAGCTATGGCTGCGTTCCACTTAACGCTCACAATGCTCGTGGAATCATTTCATCCTTGTCGTTTATCAAATGTTAAACAAGGACAAACGATGCTCACGAGCGTTGCGAGCGTTAAGTGGAACACAGCCTAGGTTAGTTACAGCGCTACCAACCTTGTAACTAAAAAGAAAATTTTCGATACAGCTATCGAAACACAACCTCTGGGGGTCAATCATGGAACTTTTTTCCTAGGATGAAAATTGAAAAGTGTAAAATTTCTCCTTTAACTTCAATGATTAAAATTTTCACTTTTCACTTTCCATCCTAGGGATAAAGTTTCATGATTGATACCCCGGGGTATAAATTCGATATTATATCCCAGAGCTCTGATTGGACGGCTCGTTTCCCTGTTGCTTGTGCCTATTGTCACATCTGCGGCATTGTTAAATTTTTGTCCAGAACCATCCAAAGAAAGACAACGAACTTTTCACTTCCTGTAAATTGGCGTAGTACACGAGACCGCCAGGACAGTATCTGACGCCTTCCCCACCACGCGTGCCTCAGTGGAGCAACGATGGAAGGGGACGCCCTTAAAATTTGCCCTCAGGGCACTAGAATAAAAAGCAGTCGTTAAGTAACAGTCTTAGAGTCGCGAGTCCGGGTCTAGAATACCTCCGAGGACATGTAAGCCATTGACCTTAAGCTCTCACATGTCGCGTGCACGTTTCAAATTCTTCACTCAAGTTCTAGAGTAATTCTAATTCTAAATTTTAAGCGTAATTCAATTCCCGCGTTAATGTAAATCATCCTTAATATTAAGCCAAAATGTGTAACCTTTGATTGTGTACGAAACTACAAATAATAAATTCATGTGGTTTGTTAAATCCGAATAAAATCTCTGAATAAAACCTGTTCTCCATAATCCGTCGCGTTGAATTATACGAACACTTTAACTAATGAAACTCGGTCGCGTGTTAATAAACCGCAATCCAATCACCACGGACTCGGGAGAACCAATGGCAGAGCTGAGACACTAGGGAAATTGGAAGCCGCCCGCACTCATCCTCTCACGACCCGTCATCGCCACCCAGAACTTCATAAAAAAAAAGGTAAGAAATTATTAATTAATCTATTTCGGTCACGACGAGCTGCGAATCCGATCCCGCGTAGCATGTGCCCAGTACACCCGCACCCGCACTTGGCTATTTCTCGTCGCCAGTTGAGAACCTTACATGGGTACGAAGCGCCTGTTGCGCATCATCATTGTTTTATCGGCTTAACAAAAGTAGCGGAATTAAGGCCGCAGCACAGACTCTTTTTATGCGTTATGCAAGAGTCTGTGCTACGGCCTTAAGTGACCAGAATGTTACACCTTGCTTTCGGCCTCCGAAAAGAGTAAATATCTCGGCGTGTTATGACACTACGTCCACTTAAGATTTTCTGAACGGTTTGAAAATTGTGACGCATGCTCTGTGTCGTTAGCTACCGTGCATCACGTGTCGAATTGTCGCGATTGCCCGGAAATATTAGAGAGGTTTCTCTCATATTTAGGTAGGACAGATGATACACCCTGGACCTCCCCATAATCTACTATCATCACTGTATCGAGCGCACAACTCTAATTAATAACAAATGAATTGGACAAGTTAATTAGCTACTCCACTACCTCAAATTTTACCTTCATACTATCATAGTAGTCTCGGGTTAATTCGAACCTCGGTTACCCGCCGAAAGAACCCCAGGACGTAAGGCCGGAATCAGACTACGCGTTGAAGATTGAGGTTGAAGATTGAAAAATTCAGATTTGACCAATCGAAACGAAAGGAGCTAAAATTTCTTTGTCCTTATTGGTCAAATTTCAATCTTCAATCTTCAACCTCAATCTTCAATGCGTAGTCTGATTCCGGCCTAACACTTGGTCTGTTTTCTGTTCCTGTACTAGACTGCACTAGAACTCTCTTTCTCGCTTTCGATAAATATCAAACATATATCTATCTCACTTTAAGTTCCAAAAGTGTACACTAGTTCAGCCACAGAAAACAGACCTACTATTGTGTTTAATGGCGAATTCGATTGGAAGAACTAGTGCGCACTGGTGTATATTAAAGCCGTTGTACTAATTTAATTTAAGTATAAAAATGAAATGCAAATATTTCGAATTATGAAATACATATTTTATCTAATAGTACAATAAAATGTATTAAGTATTTCACGATTTAATCGATCTTTATGTTTATTTATAAACATATCTGTACGTTATTTCGTGTACGACGGCTTTAATGTGCACCAGGGCGCACTGAGTGCGTCCAATCGAATTCGCTATAAGGCTTTACGTATACTATAGAACAGCAAATAGCTTTCTTTGAATGCTGCTTTGATCGCGAGTGGGGAATTCCTTCGCAGCGTTTTCACCTCATAGCGTTTTCCACCTGGCCGAGCATCAATCTGGGTTGGATTAATGGCGTTTTGTGCTCTCCTATTATATAGAGCGTGTAACGTCAACTAATAGGAAAGATTAATCCAACCCAAATTAGTGCAAACCCGATCGGGCCGAAAACGCTATCAGTTCGCCTTGGTTCGCCTTGGTTCGCCTTTGTTCGCCTTCGCCACATGAAAATGGATCTTTAACCTTTAACAGTTTAACGTCAGACGCAGACGTCAGCAACGGTCAGCGTCAGCAATCGTTAGTGATCATTAGTAACGCTTGGTAACGTTTGGTAACGCTCTCGCTCTTTGAAAAGGAAATTCGCCACTGACGTTTCAATAATGGGTCACGAAGGAGAAGTTACTCTTATTCAGAATTCTGTAAGTAGTGTTTATTACTACATTAAGAATTTAATTACCCGTTCGCGAGGAATTAAGGAATAGGATGTATATCCTCAATCAATGTGGCTTATACAGATATGTGAGATAAGATAACCTTGAACGTACGTCGTGCACGCACGCACACACGCAAACGGTTGCGGCGTTTTTATAATTCCGTCCTAGTCCTGCAATGTTGCCAGAAGCTGGGAGAAAAGCAGAAAAGTATAATACCAATTTGAAGATTTGAAGAAATAATGGCATGTGTTGCAGTTCTTTGGCAAAGTAATATTGTACGATTACATCGACTTTTATTTCTAAAACAAATCCGGATTTATAAATTATTAAGTTAATAATTAGGGTGAAATCACACGGTACGGAATAAGACTGCGGAATAGAGAATTCATATTCTGAATAGCGCTGATTAGTTGCTGACGCATTCTCTATTCCGCAGTTTTATTCCGCACCGTGTGATTTCACCCTTAAGAAATCGAACAGCGACACGTGTAACATCGCGTAACGCGTTTCCTCATCGCAAAGCAAAAAGATTCAAATTATTTCGTTACATGATTACAACTACATGATTACAATTTGCAGTTACAGACTGATATACATTTGCAAATCCAACATGAGTCACGTACATTACACTTGTCCGCGAAACGGTATGTACTTCGGTATGTACGCTTCAGTTCTCGACCTTGAAAACAATCGATTCCGCATTGCGTTATTACGCGAGATGGTCTTTTTTGCCGTAGCTATAATTCGAAAGCAAGAATTCAAGCGAAACGACACTAATTAAAATGCGTTTCACATTTTAACGTTTGCAACGCTCGCGAATATATCTAATTTCATCCTTGTCTATCAAATATCTATTAAACAAGGACGAAATGATGCCGTCGAGCGTTAACAAGTGCGAAACCTCGAAGCACCTTAGAGTATACGCTTACAAGTGGAGATGGATGATTCGTTCAATATTACGTCAATCGTGAACGATTTTAATTGCGTCACCATTTAATCGCAAAGATTTGAATCATCGAATTGAAGTAGGTAATAACGTGTAATGTGTGTGGTTGCGTCACATACTTACTTATTCCTGAACAATTAAGCAAATTTGCCGATGGGCAAAGTTGGAAAGTAAAATGTTACTGTTTTTTCTGTTATCGTTACTTTGGGTGCTTTCTATCTAATGATACAAGTCGTTACAAGTATCGTTCTGTCTTTGTCACTCACGAAAAGAAAGATAGAATGACAATTGTGTCGACTTGTGTCATTAAAAATTAAATGGAATTATTGTTTCGGTAACAATCGTTACTTTTTCTATCTGTAATGATAACTATGAATTTATCTGTTATTTTAATATTCCTTATTATCTTTATAATTACTCAATAAATAGCATTATTTTTATGTGTATAATTAGCTAGAAATATTTTATAATAGAAATAGTCTTGTGTTTTAATGTCTTAGGCTACATTCTAAAACGTCCTCTCTGAGGAAGATTGTATTCTACATACTATAGTATATGTTACATATACAATATATATACAGGGTGAGTCATTTTAAGTGACAGATCCAAATATCTCCAAAAATACGCCAAATACAAAAAAATGGTTTAGACAATAATTGTAGAGGACGACGGGGGACATCTAACTGTGCAGGTTTTACCTTCAGGTCGATTTTCAAGGTTATTTGAAGGTCATGATCATTTTTTTAAATGGAATTATATGAATTTTTTTTACAATATGATTCCTCTAATTCTGCATATAAAAGTATTAAGGTAGCGATATCAAAAAACCAATAGTTTACGAGATATTTTATATTTCATTGTGGCACATATTGACATAAAATATTAAATAATTCGTAAACTATTAATTTTTTGATAACCATACCTTAATACTTTTATGAACAGAATAATGAGATGAATCAATTAGTGGAAAGAAAACACATAGTTGCTTTAAAAAAATATGTATGCAAAATGAATAATTTTTTAAATAAGCAACTATGTGTTTTCTTTCCACCAATTGATTCATCTCATTATTCTGTTCATAAAAGTATTAAGGTACGGTTATCAAAAAATTAATAGTTTACGAATTATTTAATATTTTATGTCAATATGTGCCACAATGAAATATAAAATATCTCGTAAA
>NW_017257354.1:250041-262524 GCF_001594055.1 Mycetomoellerius zeteki | reverse complement strand
GTTAGCACAGTTAGATGTCCCCCGTTGTCCTCTACAATTTTTGTCTAAACCATTTTTTTGTATCTGGCGTATTTTTGGAGATATTTGGATCTGTCACTTAAAATGACTCACCCTGTATATATACATTTCGAGTAAAATTTTCTTCGGAGAGAGCGTAATGGAATGTACCCTTAAGCTGTATTCCAATAGTCACTGCTAATACTGAAAATCTGTAATATAAGTATATGTGAATTATATATTTTCAATATTGGCAGTGAATTTTCAATATTAGAATACACTTTTATAATAAGGTCATTAATGTTCAAAAACAATATTTAATACAGATTTTTGATAAAATCAGCGTTTGTAAAGTACAATTTAATTTCCTAAAGATAAGCATATATTGAAAAATAAAAATATTATAATATATATATATATATATATAAACGTATGTAGGTCTTCAAATGCTTCATTAAAAAGTTATAACAAAAATATAAAATTTGTAAAGAAAACAATTTTACCTAAACTTACATTTCAAATTGTCATCCGCCCAGGTCAATACAAGCTTGACATGGATATAATGTTGAATTTATCATCTTTTTACAGTAAAGGAAACCTTCCTAAAAAGACATATTTTTAACTTCTTTTCCATGTAGATTTACTAACGAAAGTTCATTACCCCGGATCTACAACAGGGTTTTAAGTCTCAAGTCATAAGAAATGGATGAATCATAGTCCATTATTCCCCTCGAATTCGACTATAATTGATCAATTAGTTACTTTTTGGGTAACTTTACTGGTAACTGCGTTACTTTTTCTTTTTGGTAACTGTAACGGTAACGAATTTTACGATTGGATAGAGATGTAAAAAAAAACGTATTTTTTACTTCGGAGAAAAGTATCAAGTAAAAAACTAGTTTTTTTTATTGTAAATAACAAATTTGGTAATTTTTATCAAATTACATAAAATTCATGAAGAAGTTATTTCAATATAATTATTGAAACGACAGATATTTTATATATTTAAAAGCTAATATTTAAATTTATATATTTAAAAGCTATATATCTAAATAAGTGATGTTATTAATACAGATAATACTTTATAAGCATAATAGATACTGTTTTGTTGCATATTGGTTATAATTGTACTCTATATTTTAATTATTTTAAGACAACATTCCAATATAATATTGATTCAAGCGTAGTTAATTAGAGATTCGATGAACGTTGTCTCACTATAATTTAAATTTAGAATATGTATAATTACAATCACAGTATATGACAAAAACAGTGTCAATTAGTCCAGTAAAGTATTATTTGCATTAATAATACAAGTATGGAACACTTACTTAACTTTTAAAATTGAAGTACAATATAAAATGTCATTCAAATAATAGTGAAAGGTAAGGTATATTTATAGTCATCGACATTATACTATATTTTAACTTTGTAACTATTTTCACACAGAAATCTTACAGATAAGTGCAAAAACTAAATTCTGGAACAATAGTAGAAATCGTGAAATGTTAAAAAAAAATATTCGAGTAAAAAAACTGTCAAAGCCGAAGGAAAAAAAACCATTATTTCCCGAGTTTTTTACCCTAAAATTCTAGAATTTTTCGTTTACATCTCTACGATTGGACATGGTTCGATTAGATAAATAGACACTCATAGCGCTTGAGACTGGAAAGCTCCCAAGCACTCGTCTGCTGTGATTAGTGGTCGTCGATTTAAAAAAAATAACGGAAAAATAACGAAAAGTTACTTTTTCAAGTAACGGTAACTGTAATGAGTTACTTTTAAAAATCGGTAACTAGTAACTGTAACTAGTTAGTTTTTCTACTCGATAACAAATAACTGTAACTTGTTACTTTTTTAACTAGTAACTTTACATTCCCTGATATATACATATACATAGCTATCTGTGTATCTTCCTACTAGACGAATAAACATTTGCATTACAATTTTTATTTGTACGATTATTTACGTTCACTTAATAAATATGTGTATTATTATCATTGAATAGCAATTTTAATTATAATAATTTTTCTTTTGTGTCTTTCCATTTCATTTAATCATCTCTGTCATATAATACTTTAAATTAAACAATACATTTCTCTCAATTTATGTACTTCCTATTCACATCAATTAATAAATATATATTTCATAAAAAGGAACTGATATATTCATTTTTTTAATAGGATGACTTGAAGATTAAACTTAAAGATGCAGGCAATAATTTGGTAGTTATCGATTTCTTTGCTGTATGGTGTGGACCATGTAAGATGATTGGACCATTGATTGAAGAATTATCAAAGGTTTATATACATCACATTAATTTTTTATTAAATCAAGTTTTAATGGATTTATTGAAATTTAAGACAAGAATATCTTGATTTATTTATATAGGAAATGCAGGATGTTGTTTTCCTTAAAGTTGATGTGGACGAATGTGAGGATATTGCTGCTGAATACGAGATATCCAGTATGCCTACATTTGTTTTTATAAAGGAAGGCAAAGTGGTATGTATTAAATTCGAATAAAATATTTATCTAAATATTAAAAATTCTCGCTTTAATATTATAAAAAGAAATAATGAAATAATTTAGCTATTTATATTTCATAACTAATCAAATGAAATTGATTAATGCTTTCAGTTGGAGACTTTTTCTGGTGCAAATTACGATAAATTAAAAAATACAATTCAAAAACACAAATAAATAAATAAATCGTCACGAATGTTTAAATATATCGTATTCTTAAAAACTGTAAAAATGATATACTGAATTAGCTATAATTATTATTTTATATAATTAACATAGAATGGCTATTTAAATAGAAAAGAATAATTTGTATTGTTTACACATTGTACACGCATTGTAAATGAAAAAGATTGAAGCACCATTATTTTTCAATAATGAAAAAATTTCCATGGATTTTATTGCTAAAATGTATGATGAACTTACAAATATATAAAATATAATTATGAATCACAATGTGAACATCGAATTTTATTATTTTTACATGTTGTACAATGATGGTAAAATAGAAAATGCCCCAGTTCCGGATTTACACGGTTGTCCTAACATCAATCTACTCGAAGGTGATAATATATCATCCTTTTTTCCTATAAATGATAAAAGATAAGTAAGTAATGTACATATAAACAAATATACATGTGTGCATGTATGTATAATTTTAGAAAGAAATATGAGAGCAATAATGTCATGTTTTATCTTTAATAGAAATAATTTTTTTTTCATCTAATTTTTGTTTAACCAATAACATTTTCTTATTATGTATTGTTACAAGCATATAAAAATATTTAAGTAAATTAATCAAAATATTAATAGTTTAAGAGATATCCATCCTACATATAATTCTGATGCGTTTTAACATAAAATATGAAACGTGTACAATAAGTATCTGAGCTTAAAAATAGCAAATAATTTAGCTTGTAATGGTTTTATACAGCAAAATGACCATTGCTGCAGTTTTAGGTCAATAACTTTTAAATATGTAAGAATACAAATAAGATTTGCACGAATATTTATTATTATTTTTCATTAGTATATGTATAAAATTTGATACATATTCTTAATATTATTTTTTCATTGCAAATAAATATTAAAACGCAATTTTACATAAGAATCAAGACAAATAAAAAAATTAAATAACTTAAATCAATAAAAGAATTGTACTTAAATTTTACACAATACTCACAATCAGACGTAATAATAGAATAATTATGAGATTTTCATATTTTTTATATTATTTTCAGATGTGACATATATATCTTTAATTGCATCTTAATAAGCATGTGATACACACATATAAGATTAAAAAAAAATTTTTTAATTTCAATTTTTTGTATAAATAAAATATAGCGTTTTCTCTTGGCTGCACTATAGTGGATGTTACTGTTAAAGCCGTCGTACACAAATTGACATAAAGACATATGTTTAATATAAGTATAAAAACAGATTAAACCATGAAATCCTCAATACATTTTAACGTACTGTTAAAAAAAATCTGTATTTTATAATTCGAAATATTTGAATTTTACTTTTACACAATTTAAATCGCACAGAGTACAACAGCTTTAATATACACTCAGTGTGCACTAATGCAACCGAAAAAAAACGGTATTTGAAAAAAATATCCACGTAGAGGCTATGTGACTCAGTAGTAGTCGTTACTTATTGTTAGTAGGAGAAACACAAAGACCAGTAGGCCTCGGTTCGAATCCCGGTAGTGCCCAGAAGTGTCCTGATGTTTTACTCGTGTTACATTATGATCTCTTTGAAAATCTTAGTCTCGGTCTGCAACCTTGCTTTAAGAGGCCTTAAGTCATAAGTCGAAAGAGATCAAGTGACAATAATGTCTGTCTTTAAACTGTTTCTGTGCAGCCTTTAAGCTTTAACCGTTAGACTTAAGCAAAACTCAAGTTTTACGGCTTGAAAGTATTATATAAGTTCTGTGGCCACACACACACACAATATATCGTCACTTACAACTTACGGCATACGGCATCTTAAAGCAAGGTTGTGGAGTAGTCTTATAGACAAGTATATTATTTAGTAAGTGGATTTAAGTTGAAGTTGAGTTAGTTTACTTTTGATGATTCAGAGTAATCTTTACTTAACTCATACATAATAATTCGAAAATTACATCTTTTGAGTTGTGTCATTTTTGAAGGGTATGATATTATTAAATAATTTTGTTCTACATTGAAAATAAATATTTTTAAAACTCATATGTATCAAGTTTTTTTTAATACTATATTGAATGCAATATTTTGAATATTTCATATTTCTAAAATTTGGCAACAATTTTTTGCATAATCTTTTTTTCTAAATATAACTCACCTTGCAATGTCGCTGTTTTCAAAAAGCCTAGCGAACTTTCGAAACTTATTTGCTGTAATGGTGAAGCGGAATTCTCCATTCCTTTTCGACTAAGTGGTTTAAATGTACCACCGAAGGTCATATAATCTGCGATTAAGGACAGATGTCTCAAATCAACAGTGATGCCATACATCTTGAAGACATCTTTAATTTCTCTTACAATAACTCGATTTGCGGCTTCAATTCCATATGTTTGAGAAATATTATAAATGTCGTTAGAATATAATTTATTTAAATCAAGTATGTTATCATATTTGAACATTTCCTGCAATGAAAAGAATACAAAGAGTAGAAAAATATATTTTACTCATATTTAAATTGCTTATAATATGCATTTACCACTATATTTAGACCATCTGTTTTGAGAATTGTTTCGCCTTTACTGTTTTGAAATGTAAAAGCTTTCTTAATACATTTTGTTTCCCATAAGACAGTTTTATTCGCAGCATTCTTGATTATTGTTGGCAAATCCAATCTGATTGTTTTAAGTGGTAACTGAAAAAGATAGATGTGTCAAGCCGAGGTCTACAAGAGTCTACAATTGCTTAAACATAGACGTAAGGTTATGGGAGTAGCAGTAGTAGTTACGTGATCTACACTGAACAGTAACAGTAGTGGATTAAGGAGTAGGCGTAGAAATCATAGTTAATTAGCCTTCTCACGTTCGATCATGATTGATTGATTTCTATGCCTACTCCTTAATCCATTACCTACTGCTACTGCCTATTATAGACCTGCACGTATTAATGTGTCGTCTATACAATGGCAGTATCAGTAATGGATGAGACTGTAAGAGTAACAAATTGATCAATTACAGTTGAATGTAAGAAGAATAATCGACTGATTGGTTAATTTCTTACTCTTACAGCCTCATCCATTACTGATACTGCCATTGTAGACGACGCATTAATGCGTGGTCTACAATGGCAATAGCAGTAGTGGACGATGAGACCGTAACAAGTAAGAAATTGATCAATCACAATCGATTATTCTTCTCACATTCGACTGTGATTAATCTGCAATTTCTTACTCTTACAGTCTCATCCACTATTGTTACTACTGCCCATTGTAGACCATGCGCATAAATATTGTATAATGTTGTACAACATATTGATCTACAATCGAATAAAGATATGTCGTAACTATAAGATTACGACAACTAATCAGATTTCATGCAGTTTCGATAACAACAGTGCTGATTATTCACCATGATGGATAGACAGTGTTTTTGCTGTTGTTACTGCTATTATATTATGAAATCGAATTTATAAATTATTATTATATGCTTGTTTAAAATTTAACAACACATAACAGCGCGGACGCGTGACAGATAAAATTGAATCATCTTTCGCAACATGCTTTTTTACAATCGATAATAGCAAGTAAAACTGCGCTTTACAACATTTCATGATCACTTACGTCTACGTTTACGCAATTGTATAAATCTTAAATGTAAAAATCGACTATCAATACCAGCCTTAGATTTTGTAAGCTTTTTTTTAAATTATAGAATGAGAAATCTTAGAATACTATATTCCAAAATTCACATATCGTATGAAGAATTCTAAAAAAGATGTTCGTGATTTTATACTAGAATTCTAACCAAAATGTAGACTTTTTCAGCTTTTCTGAAAAGTGTTCTAATTTGTATTTAAAAAATCTAATCTAATAAGAGAAGTTTATAAAAAAAAGTTATAAAAGTATACAGAAATTCTGAAGAGTTGAGAAATTTATATAGAAATTCCGAAAAATTATGTGAAGAAAACTGGAAATTATATGTAATATCAGGTGGACTTTCCTAATTTTAAATTGTAATTATATCAAGTAAATAAAAAGAAATTAGAATTATATATTAGGTAGGTAAAAAAGAAATGAAAAGTTTTTGTAATAGGGATGCTAGAGAGGAGGGGCCTTTTTCTCGCTCACTTTTATTTCACAATAAAATATATCATTATTTTTTAACAATAGATTTTAATATATCGTGAGTGATGGCTAAAATCATTTGAATGTTAATCTGAATAATATTTCTTTGTAGAATAATAGAAAAATTGTAACTAGAAATTTTTGCTCAAACACTTACCCAAAAGGTGAATTTGCACCATGATAGTTTATTCTCGTCATAATCATAATCCATAGCACTTTCATACATATCCAAGACATGATCCTTCCTGTTGGTAGATTTGTTATTGTTATTTTTTCTATGATTTAATTTCTTATTAATATCATCGTCATCATCATCATCCTCCTTATCCTCGAGAATTCTATTTGCATTACTATTATCGTCTGCTTCTTCCTCCTTATCATTTAATACAATATCTTCAATTTCTTCGTCTTCTTCAGGATCCTCATATTCTTGATTCTCTCGATGACGCAATAATGATTTAGCCATTGTAGCATCGGCGTCTTCCGCGGCTTGCTCCTCATCGGATGACTCGTGCATCTCTCCTAAATCCATCCGTGTTCTGTTTCCAGAATTCTCCGGTACAACTTCGTCAGGATCAATTTCATCTATTACTGTATCCTCGTTTATTCGTCTTTTTTCTCCTTCGAAATGTAACTTTAATAAAACTTTAGAAATAGTGGCAAATTTTTTAATTTCCTTGAATATATTCTTGAAAAATTGTTCCTCGGTACATTTAATCACATCCCGCGGATGAACGGAAAACTCTTCTTTATAGTACTTATGAGGAAGATATTTGATTCTTAAAGTGTGTACCAATCTTCGATGTGGACTTTCCTCCATTCGTCTGCTTATTATTATGTCTTTTAATACATCGCGTAAAACGCATTTTGTTAATCTTAATCTCAGCTTCTTCGCCTGTTTTTCAAGATTTTCCAAGTTATTTTGGAATGGTATTTCCATACTTGGAGTTTTTATGTTTTTTGACGCTATCATCAAAATTTCACGTAATCTTGGAATACCTAAGGTCACGTTCATTTCTCCACGTCCTGCAAAATGGAAGGTATTCAAAGTCATTTGAGTAGATGGTTCACCAATAGATTGTGCTGCTAATAAACCAACTGGTTCACCAGGCGGACAAATTGTTTTCATAACTTTGATGGATAATAAATCTCTCAAAACAGATTTTTTAATTTTTGTTGGACGAGAAAGGTATTCGTCCATTAAGCCTTCTATCCTTTCAGATAATACTCCAAATTCAACATCTTGCCGGTATTTTGATATTATTGGATCGGGACATCTAGTACATTGTGCGCGATATGACTCTTTCAGTTCCTTTTCTGCCCTTGTCCACTTTCTCATAAGCGATAATGCGGCTTTGCTCCTCCCACTATGACTATCAATGATTTTTTGTTTCACATCATTCTGATTGGAATTCTCCATAGAGAATTTACTAAACTCATTGATCCTCCTCTTTTGCAACGAGGAACCATTCTTACTTTCCCATTTCTTGATTTTTTTTATCATCTTCACAATCTCTTTGTCATTTCTTTTCAGACATTCCAATAACTTTGCATCCATAATAGAATTTTTATTATCAACTAGAAATGCAATTTGACTCTTTGTTAGAAAACGCGAACCCGATACATCGAGACCATCCTCTCCATAGTAAAACTGAATTAAGCTACCGTCATAGTCTCTAACCGTCGCATCGTAACTAACAATCAAACCCTCTAGATGTTTAACTAAACATCTTTGTAAGTAACCAGACCTACTAGTTTTTACAGCAGTATCGATAAGACCTTCGCGTCCTGCCATACAATGGAAAAAACATTCCTGGGGTTTGATGCCGGTCATAAATCTGCCGTCGATAAAACCACCTGCTCTAGGTGTTGGATCGTAGGCTGGAAAACTTGATAAACTTTTTCCACTGATCATCAACGGTGGCCTTTTACCTTCCAATTCGCTCTGACCGAGCAAACATGATATCTGCATAGTATTAACCGTAGATCCCTTTGCACCAGATTGCACCATAAGCTGTAAATTATTATTTGGGAACTTCTTGAAAAGTCCCGTCAGCAGACAAACTTTGTTAATGTCATTGGTATAAACGTCTAAAGTGCTTTTATATTTGTGATCAACTTGCGCGCGAAATTTTGAATTATTCCAATAAGATTCTTCCATTTTAGCTTGAATTTCGTTCATAGATGTATCGTTAGATGCTTTTACCACAGATTTTTGTACAGTTTCCCCAATTTTTCTACAATTGGAAATGATCTCTTTACGTTTTTCATTGATTTCAGGAGTTATTAGAATGTCCTCAACACCGAGAGTAAAACCATCGCACTGTAGAAACATTTGAAATAGTCTACCAAACGCGCTTAACATTTCGCTCGCGCATATTGCCCCATATAATTCGTAAATACAATGAATAAGACCATAAGGAGTTGCACCGTAATGCATTTTATCGAGTACCCCACATAACAATTCTCCGTGTCGAATTATAACTTCTGCTTCCGACATAGTCATCAAATTTTTAAATTCTGTTCCACATTTCCAACGTCGTGGTATCTCTGCTTGCCATTCTTTCGCACGAATTTTCGTGCTAGAGACCAAATTGATTCGTGTTTTATGCGAGGGAATAATATTAATGATGACTGTTGAAAGGATTTGTTTACCCGACCACAACATTTTCGGTTTAATAATAGTTGGCGATAAAAGAATTATGTCCTTTTGCATTATTGGCAATGCTGCATAAACTAATTGCGTGTAATGGGCCTTTGAAAAAAATCTCCCTCTAGTTGTTAGTCGTACTCCAGACACCATGTAATCCTGTATAAGGCCACTTAATGGAGTCCCATCTTTTGGCACGAGATATTGGTTGGATACATTAGCTATGTTATAACTTTCACTTCTAGCCAATTCATTTTGCGGGAAATGAGCGTTGAGTTCATCTCCATCGAAGTCCGCGTTGTATGCTTTACAATTAGCATAATGAAGATGTAATGTTTTTTCACCCTTGAGAACACGCGCTTTGTGAGCCATTATACTCGGTTTATGTAATGTTGGTTGTCTATTTATTAGCAATACATCGCCATTTTGAAGATGTCGATGTACTATTTTGACACCAATAAAGGACTCGTTGGTCCTATCGCTCGTTGTTAAGAGACGTTTCGCGATAGCTTTCCTCTGCGTACAATCGTTACTATTAATGGCTTGTATCGATCCGTCTTCATTTTCCACCATAACTGCGCCAGGGTGAACATCGGGACCGTTTAAAACTAATCGTCTCAAGTCAATAACATTCCACGGTAGGAATGCCAATTTCATCGATATTCAAATCAGGATCTGGAGTAATAACTGTACGTGCGGCAAAATTAACTCTTTTACCCATCATATGCATTCTAATGATACCTTCTTTTTTTTCAAGAATTTGTTTCAAGCCTTGACCATTGATGGATTCTGACGTTTTATTCATATCGCGATCCATCAAGTGATCCACATTGCTTTGTAACGCTTGCCAAGCGTTGTGCAACTTTTCAACTGCTGTAGTTCCTTTTATTTGTTCAAAGACAAGTCGACCTTCCTGGGGTAGGTGATCAATATTTCCATCTTGGATAGTTTGTATAACATTTCTCAAGATTAAACAATCCTGTATAATGCTTTTATAGATATGAGTTTGAGGATGTTCGACCATTTGACCATTAAGAAAATTTACCGGCCGCACGATTGGTGGTAGCACAGGTATTACCTCGAAAAAGAATATATCAGTAGGATATTCGATATCTACCAATTCTAAGCAAGGTACAATTATTTTGAGAAAATCTCTTTCATTATTCCATAATTGTCGTAGGTATTCCTTGGATTGATCTGGCATAATCATAATCGTTTCCAATTTGTGCACCACTTGGCACGAGAGCACTTCTTTAGAATTCTTTACAATTTCCTTGTTGCTTATCATTATCTTGTTTTGCAATGTTGACATTTTTGGAAGACTATCGTGACAATTCATGCATATCCCAGCTTTATTGGTTCTCACATATTGTTTAAGTATATTTTCAATATATGCATGCCATTGCATAATGACAGTCTTTATATTAGCTTGATTCTCAGGATTCTGAGGCATGATTTGACTGTATCTACTTCTATTGAAGAAGTTCTGCATATAAGTGTCAATTACATTACGAATATATTCTGTTCGTTCTTCTTCTTTTTCAATATTCAATAATATGGATGTTACTTCGTGATCTAAACCATCAAGATCGCTGAGTTGTCCTTGGTACAGTAATTTTAATTTTGCGGACAGCAATAACTTGATATACGATGGTACTTGTAACGTGAAGCAATTTAAACATGACAGTTTAAGTAACATAGACAATGCTCTGTGGAATAATGGATTGACAACAGGTACTGGTAATTCTATATGACCAAAATGACCTGGACATTTGGAATTATTGTGTCCACATGTGCTGCATAATTCCGAACTGTTTTTTGTTGTGCCTACAATAAATTAAATATAGTGAATTAAAACTTGTATAAAATATAAAAAAATTTAACAATCTTTTTTGTTATATATTTCAGTCAATAATACAAAAGGCAGGCATGCATGCGCGTGCCTGACCTGGACACACTCTAATTATAATTAGAATTATTGATAAAATTTTGACAACAACAATTAAATATAACATGTTTTAAATAAAGAAAAGTACTTAATAATTGACTAAGATATCTTCCATATATATACGTATAGCAAATTAAAAATAAAATATTTTACCTAAAGATGGATCATATAATCCACCCTTTAGTGGATGTCCAAGAATATTATAAGATAATGATGTTATGATTTTCGTTACACTCAAGTTCCTTATGTCGTTTGCAGTAAAAACTGAGAATATTAAACGTAAGGAATCTTGATGTTTCGGTATTAAACGCTGCCTATGGTGGTATTTACTCGTCATCTTGATATTCCTTTAGCTTGAGTAAGTCTATAAAAAATATCGAATTATTAATCAGGTGCGACTTGTATAAGAATAATCGATGTGCGACTTATAGTCATTATGTTCTAGATTTGATTCTTAACCTATATGTGCTTTAATTCAGTTGAAAATTGTTAGTAAAAAACAAGTATAAAGTTTATATATTCTTTTTGGAAATAATAAAAATATACATAGTGTAATAACTATTTTTTTTAAGTTTAATATAAAAGGATATGTAAGCATTATTTAACGGCATTCAAATTTTACTAATTAAATAATTCCTGAAAAATCTGCTTATTAATGTTAGCAAGTTGTTATTATGCATTTTGTGTGACTAAAAATAATATAAAAGTCAAATTGCTGCTTTGAAATGTAATGACATATTTGGTTCTTTGTACTATACTCCACATTGGTTTATGCTACTTTCAAGACAGTTATCAAGTAATTTAACTTTCCATCGGCAACATGAAATTTTTTATTTTGGGCTTCCACAAAATGAGGCTTCAAAGTCTACAATGAATTTTTTGGTAATTGTTCAGAATACCTCCCTCACCTCCGATTTCGATGAAATTAGGCTTATTCGACGCGTTTTTGCACAAAACGAAAGAATCTGGCAGAAAAAAGTGTCGCTCTGCCTCGCGAACCGAGATATTTAGCGTTAAAGTTGACGACTCTGCAGGTTAGGAAATCTGTCATACCGACTATGTGTAGTGCTACCAG